>NW_026125655.1:0-133123 GCF_943737965.1 Phodopus roborovskii | reverse complement strand
ATCATGAGCAAGACAAGTCTGCACTCTCTCTCAATATCTCTTCAATATTGTACGTGAAATTCTAGCTAAAGCTATAAGACAAGAAAAGGGAGATAAAAAGGGATCCATATTGGAAAGGAAGAAGTCAAACTATCACTATTTGAAGATGATATGATAGCTTAATATAGCTTAATAAGCAACCCAATAAAATCTACCAAGGAACTCCTATAGCTGATAAACATCTTCAGCAAGCTAGCAGGGTACAAGATAAACTCAAAATAATCAGGAGAGCCCTACTTTTTTCAGAGAACAATGAAATTGAGAAGGAAATCAGGAAACATAACACTTTACAATAGCCAGAAACAACATAAAGTATCTTGGAGGAATACTTAGCAAACAAATAAAAAAACTCATATAATAAAAATTTGTGGCTCTAAAGAAAGAAATTAAAGAAGAAACCAGAATATGGAAAGATCTCCCATGCTCTTGAATAGGTAGGATAAATATAGTAAAAATGTCAATCTTGCCAAAAGCAATCTAGAGATTCAATGCAATCTTCATTAAAAACCCACCATAATTCATCACTGAACTTGAAATGATAATAATCAACTTTTTATGGAAAAAACAAAATACCCAGCATAGCCAAAACAGCCCTGTACAATAAAAGGAATTTCAAAGGCATCACCATCGCTGACTTCAAGATCTACTACAGAGCTATACTCCTGAAAACAGCCTGGAATTGCCACAAAAAAACAAAAAACAAAAAACAAACAAACAAAAAAAAAACAAAACAAAAAACAGAAAAAGAACAGGTAGAACATGGAATGGATTTCCAAAAACCCTGATAAAAACCCACATACGTATGAACACCTGATTTTCTACAAAACATATAAAACAATACAATGGGATGAGGAAATCATCTTCAACAAATGGTGCTGGCACATTTGGATGATGATGTTTAGAATACTGCAGGTAGACAAGTCTGTAGTCATATACACAAAACTATGGTCCAAATGGATCAAAGACCTCAACATCAATCCAACCTCACTGAACCTCTTAGAAGAGAAAGTAGGAGGTACCCTTGAACAAATTGTTATAGGAGACCATTTCCTGAACATAACTCCCAGGGGCACAGACACTGAGAGCAACATTAATAAATGGGACCTCTTCAAACTTAGAAGGTTCTGTAAGGCAAAGGACACAGTGGAAAGACAAAATGGCAGCCCACAGACTGGGAAAATATTTTATGTAAGGAGTAAGGTTTTTCTGCCCGCCACGGGTCTGGTCCTGCCATCACGCCAGCACCAATTAACACACCGAAACTCTATATTTGACATAATGCTATTGGCCTGGTACTAGTTTCTTATCTGCTAGCTCTGTCTTAAGTATTAACCCATTTCTGCTGGATCTATGTATGTTCATGTGGTCTTCTTACTGAGGGAGCATACTCGCATTCTGTTTTCTCCAGACTCTTCATGCTGAATCCTCCCCTTCCCAACTTCCTCTTTCCTCCTTGTCTCTTAGTCCTTCTTGTCTTCCTTTCCTATTGGCCAACATTTACAGAATGGCATCTCCCATCAATTTTCACCAATACTACATCAGACAATGGGCTGATCTCCAAAAAATATACAAACAACTCAAAAAACTAATCAACAAAACACCAAACAGCCCTATTAAAAAATGGGGTATAGACCAGCAGAGGAACTAGGTTACAAGGTGTATTCTAAGAGATTCATATAAAGTCCCTCACAGAACCAGGAAGGGACAAGTCCCCCAGAGCTCAGGGGGAAGTGGGGAGGGCAGCGAATGGGAGAGTAGTAGGAGAAAACGCCAGGGGGGAGGAAAAGGAAAACCTGTGCGACCAGGAAGATTGAACCTTGTTAGGAATAGAAGACAGGAAAGAGAGACACAAAGAGAGAGAGAGAACATAATAGAGGGGCCAATGTTCGTTTGAAGATAAAATTGAACACAAAGAAAGGTCTAGAGAACTACAAGACTCCACCCAACTAACCAATTTGAGCTTCCTTGGAAAGGCTAACATAAATGCCCTTTCCAGAGGGTGAGGGAGAGTGAGATCAACAACTAACTTATCCATGGAGGCCTCAATTAATACCTGTTGGAAACAGGAGCAAATACCCATACATAAAAACTAAGTCAAGTAGAGGAACCCAGATGCATGTTGAGAGGACAAGACCAGGTGGCAGAAACACATAGAGACAGCTTACCTGAACAAGGAGCAGCTAACGGGCCACCAGACCGATAGCTGGGAAGCCAGCATGGCCGCCCTCGAATATGGGTCTCAGCCAGAAAGACTGAGCAGTCTAAGGAACCTCAGACAGCGGAGCCAGGATGTATGCCTGGGACACAAAAGGACTTTGGGAACACATTCCCCATGGAGGGATAACTGCCTTAATCTTGAGACAGGAGAGAAGCACTGGTCCCTACTTCCCATGAACTGTCAGCTCTACATGACCCCAACTGGATGGCATTCACCTACATGTGGAATTGGGGTGGGGGGGATGGGAGGGTGGGGTGGTTAGAATGCATGTGAGAAGGCAGCGAGGGTTAAACTGAGGGAAGGGAGGGAGGAGGAAGAAAGGGAGGGAGAGGGAACTGGGATTGACATGTAAAATAATAAATTAAATTAAGAAAATTGCTTTGACTCCAAAATTAAGTACAAAGGACATGTTACTGGGGAAAAGGATTTCTATTATTGTTTTCACAGAAAATCAAAAGATGTTAATTCCTTCCAGACTTATGTGTTTGATCAAGCCAGACCACCTGAAAGAGAATACCAGGTGATCCTACATTCAAAACAGGTGGACAAAGCAGCCTTGCAGACTACAGCCAGGATTTCTGAATCTTCTTCGAATCCTCCATGACAGCACCTCTCTCTTACCAGCAGGAGTTGTTTGATAAGGAACGACACCCAAATCCCCAAATATTGTCTATAAATGTTTGTTATTATTTAAATGGGCTTGGTTATATAAAATGAAAAAAAAAAAAGAATAGAAGCGTTGATTGAAAAAAAAAACTTTATAAAATCAAAAAATAAAAATGGGGTACAGAACAGAAGAAATAATTCTAAATAGAGGAAACCAAAAAGCTGAAATGCACTTTCAAGAAAATGTTCACCATCTTTAGCTATTAGGGAAATGCAAAATCAAAACAACTTTGAGATACCATCTTACTCCTGCCAGGATGGCTAAAATTAAAAACACCAATGACAACTTATACCAAAGAAGATGTGGAGAAAGGGAATATTCCTCCACTGCTGGTGGGAGTGCAAACTTGTACAGCCATTTTGGAGATAAGTATAGAGGTTCCTCAGGAAATTGGGAATTAGTTTACCACGGGACCTAGCAATCCCCCCTTAGACATATACCCAAATGATCCATATCCCAGCAACAAAGACATCTGCTCAACTATGTCCAATGGCAGCATTATTTGTAATAGCAAGTCACTGGAAACAACCTAGATGATCCTCAATTGGAAGAATGGATAAGAAGATAGGATAAGGATAGGAAAGAAATTGTGACTAGGAAGATTAAGTCAGGGTAGGAATACGAGACAGAAGAGAGACAGAGAGAGATAGATAGGCAGAGAGAGACTGAGAGTGAGTGGAAAGAGAGAGGGAGAGACAGAAAGAGAGATAGAGAATAAAGAGAGAGCCAGTACAGGTTTGAAGAGAAAAGTGAATCTAAAAGAAAGGTCTAGGAGACCTACAAGACTGTTGCCAACTAACAATTTGAGCAACTGTGACCAAGCTACCATAAATGCCCTTCCTGGATAGTGAGATCAACAACTAACTTATTCACCATCATGGGAGCCCTTCTATAGTGCTATTGGAAACAGAAGCAAACACCCAATTCTAAACACTGAGTTTAACTAGAATCCAGATGCAGATGGACAGAACAAGACCAGGTTGTAGAAACACACAGAGACAGCTGACCTGAACAAGGAGCAAATAACAGGCACCCAGACTGATAGCTTGGGATGCAGCAAGGTACTGACTCAGTCTTCTCTAAATATGGGTCTCAGCCAGAAGGACTGAGTAGTCCCAGGGTCTGCAGACAGTGGAACCATGATGTGTTCCTCATGCACAAAAGGTCATTGCAGACACATCCCCCATGGAGGGTACTCCCTTAACCTAGAAACAGCAGAGAAGCCCTAGTCCCTACTTCAAATGACTTGAGAATCTACATGACTACACCTGGATGGCATTGTCATACATGTGGAATTGGGTTGGGAGCTGGGAGCGGAGGGGTTGTAACGGTGCATGTGAGGGGGGAATAGCATGTAAATGGGTGGGAGGAAGGAGGAGGGAGGGAGGGAGCGGGAAATGGGATCGACATGTGAAATAAAAAAATAAATAAGTAAATTCAAAAAATAAAATAAAATAAATACTCCCAGGCCAGAATCTTACAAGCTGCTGGTAAACAGCACCAGGCTCCTCCTGGTACAGAAGTCCTAAGCCATGCTCATCCAGGATCCATGCTGGGTTGTTGAAGACATAGGTGCATTGGGCCACCTGATGGGCAGTCAGAGAGGAGAGGAGTTCTGAATCCCTGGGGGCGGCTAATGACAGAACCAGCCCCTGGCCCAGCTTCTCCTCTCCTCAGGTGGCAGTGACTGCGACCATAGGGAAAGGGTGAGGGTGAGAGTGGGGAGGAGGAGGGATGAGGGGTGTTGGGGAGAACAACTTTGGTAAATATTTTTGTGTCAACTAAAAAAAATGAAAATAACAAAATATATGGTAATTAGAAGTGATGGCTATGTGCAGACTTGTTACAATCAGTCTGAAGCAAGGAAGACAAAATAAGATAACAGTGGTCTAGTAGACAGGTCAAGTGGACTGCAGATTTATAGGTCAATGCAAATCATCAAAGCAGAACATAGAACATCAGAAGGAACTTTCGGGTGTTACGAGTATGATTAATTTCTCTGGGCAATAAAAGGTAGAACAGGAAAAGGATTGGCAAGATCCAGAAGAGTGGAAAAGAGATAAAAATAAAATTATAATACTGAAAGATAACATAAAAAGAAGATCTGGTGTAACCCTCAAAATCCATAAAAGGAGCTAACAATTAAGAAAGCAGAGAGGCTCAGGGGAAAGCACCAATGTCAGAAGGTAGAGTCAGGAATTAAATAAATAAATAAGATTTCACTTGAGGCATGCATATCTGGGTAAGAGTCACTGATAAGAAAAAAAAAAAAGAGGAGAAAGGAGAGACATTTCTATGCTAGGGATGTCTGAGAAAATCGAGGAGAGACTAAAGGTAATGTAAAAAGTTGTGGAGGTTCAAAGAAAAGTCGGCAAATGTCAAGAAAGATGTAAACTGTTTGCTGTGGGCTCGCATATCTACAAATATAAATTTAAGATTAGTAATATGAGTTAAAATTTTTGACCCATACCAGGTTAATGGTTTAAAAGTTCTGTTTATTTCTCTCAAGAAAAATATATGTATTTGCTAAAAAGTTCTATCAGTGTTTCCTGTTAGAAACCTGTTTGTTGCAAGAATAGAGCTAAAACAAAAATGGTTTAAACATTTTTGCTGTTTAATGATAACAGACCCCAGCTCAAAATTTACCTCTGAGCACCTGATCATTAAATTCAGATTATCAGAAAATCAGATGTCCTTTTAATGTAGATGACATTAATTCTGTTTTATGTTGAAAGCTGTTAAAATTGAAACTAGTTAAAAAGTTACAATTATTAACACTGGAAATTAACATAAACTTAACAGGCACCAAGGTGACAATGGGTTTAAAGACATAAAGGGTGCTAAAATTATTTGATATTATATGAAGTCAGTACAGGATGTTTAATTGTTTTATCAAACAGTTTTTTATATGTTTAAATTCAGAAGGTTACATTATACTTGTGCTTTATTACATTGTTAATATTTGTACTTAAATTAAAGGGCTAAAATTTAAGATCATAGCCATACACTGAATATACTAACCAAAAGTTGAGAAGCTCATTTTTTTTATGATACAGATGGCAATCCATCCTTGTTTTTGCTAAATTTGGTAAGCATAAGTTATTTAGATAAACTGAATCACATAGCTCTTTTATGTTTTCCTAAAAGGAGTTTCAAAATTAAAATCAGTATTTTTAAAGCTAAAACTGACAATGCAAAGTTCTAGTTTTATAAAATCTGGTAACTATTATAAAATGTTAAGAAACACAAGTGACCAGCCATCCTTTATAGATTAACTTTTGGTTATAGTCAAACTAAGTATTAATGATTAATAACAGGAATAAACCTCACTCTGTCTCCTATACATATTCTAAAAGTTTAAGCTGAAATCGAGTAACTGAAAACCAAGTTGTCTATTAAGACCTACCTAGAAATACTTGTAATACTACACAGATCTGTGGAGATAAGACATTTAAATATTAACTAAAAAAAAACTTTGTCCACTAATTTCAGACAAAGAGAGAATCACAAAACCTAACAATGACCAAAGAAAGGTCTCTAAAGAACATTGTGGGGCAGCATGGATTGTGATGACACTGACCAGGGAGCAAGATGCTGAAACACAATACCTGCAGCATGATAGGACCCAGCTCGGACTGTGTAGAGGCTGCAGGGAACTGGAAAATTGTCTGCACCTTTGACTGGACAAAATAAGTTCAGACTTTTCCAATTCCAGGCTCCACAGTGGGGGGAAAAACACCTCTCACATTATGTACTTGGTGAAAAATTTCTCCCCGTCAATGCCATAGAAAAGTGGATATGGCTAAGAATATAAGGAATGGTCCCTGTGATTTTTTTAATAGATTCAAAAGTAACATATACTTTATCCTTCTCAGATCTTTAATTCTATTGATGACTTGGCTAACAAAACTTTGTGAGCTTGGCAATAAAGGCAGGCTTGATATGGCTCCTAAATAAGAATTTAAAAAAATATAAAGATATATAAGTCTTTTTTGAACATTTAATTATTAATTATGCATACAGTGTTCTGCCTGCTTACAAGTCTGCACACCCAAAGAGGATACCACATCACATTATAAATGTTTGTGAGCCATAATGTAGTTGCTGGGGATTGAACTCAGGACTTCTACAAGAGCAGCCAGTGATCTTAACCTCTGCCACATCTCTCTAGCCCAAGACATATACTTCTGCTGTGCTTAAATTACAGCCACAGGGAGTAGACTGGATATATTGGAAGAGCTGCTAACCATGACATGGTGAATGAGGGGCTACTGTTCCCAGTTGGGGAGGGGCAGATCCTGACATTCCTGAACCAATTTGAATCTGAATGGGAAACTGCAGCCAGTTTCACTGCCCTGTGATGTATCACAAGGTCCTTGCAATTTGCTGTGCCCAAGTGTAGGCCTCTGAATCACTTCACTCTGTGGGATGAATGTGCTCAGAGCATTGGGAGCAGGGAACTGTGCGTGAGAATCATGTCTCTACTCAACATCAATCTGTTTCAGTTGCATCCATGGAAAGGTTTCCAACCTCGGAGGGAGCCTCGTTTTCTTTAGTATCTTCAAGATATTTAGCACTTTGCATTTTACATTTATTTGTTGACATGCATTACTGTGGCTGTTGTAAAAGGCTTCCCTTTTGTTCAGTGTACTCTACTTACATGCCATGATGTAGATGAGTAAAATTGTTTGTATAAGTGATTTACCAAATGTTGGAAATAAATAGTAAGTATCACAAGGTATATTTTAGCTTACAGACGACTGCCTCTAAGACACTCCAAAGACAATTGTATAATAACCAGTTCTGCTAGAAATCAGGATGGTAGAATACACATTTATTCAAGAGGATTGTCTAGACATTTGGGTCCAAACTGTTACAAATCCGAGCCACCCTTGATTTATAATCTGCTACTATGCCCATTGTTCTATGAAAAACAGGCCTCTAACAAGGTGCTCAAGGAGGCATTACACTGTCAAAAGCCCAACCTTAAAGCCAGTTGTGCCATGAAGTTGCAGTGTTCTTCTTGAGACAAGCATTGCTATTCCAGGTGGGCAATGGGACACCCAGGTGAAAACTATTTGAGAATCAAATCATTGCCATTTTAAGGACTTGCCTATCATGCAGTTCATCACATGGCTTTCGTTTAGGCACTCAGTCAGGGAGGAGGAACATTCTTGGGAGGCTTCCCTAAGGGCCTAATATATTGACAAGAAAGCAGAGCTTTCTCTAAAACCAGAGTGTGTTTGGTAGAGCTGGTAATGGTCTGCAGTCACAGCTTTCATGGAGGGGTTTGCTTCAGATCCTGAGAACCTAAGCTTTCCAACCATGTAGAGCTGTCATTATTGATCGAAATGCCATCTTGGGCTTAGTCAGTAATGTTCTTGAGATACCCTGTGTTTGTCTTGTATAGTGTTATTTGAGTAGCTGCCTCCAGAATTTTGTCCCATGGTCTGATGCTTCCTACTACTACAAAGAAGTCCCCTATTTTCTTCCAATCCTCCTATCCCCCCATGAGAAGTATACAAGTTGCTATTCTGAAGAAGCTTAAATCCCTGCACTCTGAAGGCAGAGGTTGGCAGATCATAATGAGTTAAAGATGAGGTCAATGGTGTATTTTAACAAATTACTCTAGGATGTTTCTTTGCCATATAATCCTTCCATATCTCAGTGCCTACAACTACAAGTTCCCAGTCTCTCTTAATTTGTTCAAAGTGTAACTTGGACCATGGACCCAAAGACACTTAAGGATGATTGTGTATATGGAATGCGAATGTATCTAATATGGGTCTACTTTGAGCATTACCTAGAGATGTATGCATGCCATCATTAAAGAGATTTTTCTTTATTAATCTCACAAGTGTGTGAAGGGATTTATCCCTAGGGAAGGAGAACAGCTGCATTTTGATCTTGTTAGAAAATAATGTTGCTGAGTCAAACTCTCCATGTTGAATCAATTAGCTTTGACACAAGTCTGTTACTCTCCAAAACAATGAACATCTGTGCTATATATTACATCTCCAAAATTCTTAGGTAACTATTCCACATAAAAGACTTCAAATTTTCCACTTTCCATCATGAAGTCATACACAGTGGGTCATAGGGAAAACAATTCACCTGTAGACCAATTTTTTTTTCTGCCTCCAGGCAAGAGTAGGAGGCATGGTTTATTGTGTACACTGTAGGAAAAAAAATTGAGAAAAATTCAGGTGATTTAGTAAACTTTATGAGAAAGGACCAGACTGTGATAGGGGTAGTGATTCTGTAATTTCTCAGCAAGTTTTCATCCCTGTCATGTGTATGAATACAGATCAGTTTGGGTGCACAATTTTGGAAGGTATTTTGAGGCAATTAATATTTAATTGGCAATGAGGAAACTGTCATGTGTCCATTCCTGCTTGACACAGTTATGTCAGGTCAGAGGTTTGAGAAACAGATCATTGACTGTAAATGTATGTGTCAGGTTACAGTTCTCGGACAATATCTACATATGGGCATCATCAATCTATCTATTTGTTTCTTTGAGACAGGGTCTCTGTAGTTTTGGAGCTGGTCCTGGAACTCTGTAGACCAGGCTGGCCTTGAACTCATAGAGATCTGGCTTGGCACGGTGCTAACTGCACCTTGCCCAAACCACATTCTATGACACCTCAAGGAACAGGATGGCAGCTAAGAAAAGTTCTTCACCCACACCTCCTGAGTGTGGAGCCCACTGGACTCCTTTTTTCTTCCCACCCCACATCAATCCTAGCCAGCACAATTAGCGAGAATCAAAACAACACCCTTATACCCAGGGACTCTGGGTTGTTTAGGTAGAAGCTCTATAGGCTTTTATATATATACTAAAAATTTGAAATATTTGTTAACCTTCCCAAAGCCGCCCTCATTGGACTGTGTCTCTTGTGTACACCTGGTCCTGTCACTCAGGTTTTACTAACCAATCAGAGCCTCTAGCACACCCACCAGTCAGAGGGAAAATTTCGAGGCTTTATTCTCAGATCATCTCCCTGAGGGAAGTCAGAATCTGTCTCATATAATGATTCTTTGTTTCTGATCAGAAGGTTGAGAAGTGTGTTGTGCTCCTCCCTCTCTTCCTCCCTCTTTCTCCCCCTCACCTCTTCTTGTGTTGCAGAATTGTCAGATAAGAAAGTATATTTTCTTGAGTAGGACACTTTCCACATTTCTATATTTTTCATCTGTGTAAGTTGTTTCCCAAGAAAACACACATTTATCATTTCTCTTGTTTCTAGTGAACTTATTAATACCCCATCTTCAAATGAAATAATATAGTTCACTGAAACTAAAGACAAGTATGGTATCTAAGTTATTCACCAAATTGTTTATATGAGATGTATTTTCTTTACTGTAAGTTGCTCCTATTACCTGTTATCAAGATAATATGAAAGGATGTGAAATATGTACAGCATAGAGAATGGAAAAGCAAAATTATGACAAGCTCATTGCGAGGACGTATGTCTGATGTTTGAGAATGTTCTGGAGTTCCTGATCAAGGAATACTCAAGGGTCTAACCATCTTGGGAACAAACAATCTCAGTCACAAACCAACACACTGACATCACATGATTAAAATTAAATCAAATCTGTAATCACAGTTTTCCACACATGGATATTTTCTCTTGTGAGCACTCTTACTTGACCCACATGCCAAGGAACTTATTCAAACAACAATATTCCTTCATCATGAACTGGTACATGATAAAAAGAATGCAATCATGTAGGATTTGATTGAGAAAAATGAATTCATCTGAACAAGATTTTCTACCTTGTGGGTGTTAATTGTCTCCTGTGATTTCATTATTTATTTATTTATTTTAAACAATGGTGATATCATTTTATTATCTCTCTAGGGTTGAATTAAGAAAATTATCTCATCATTCATTTTTGTTCAAATCTATGATTAAAAACTCAATGATCTCTTCAGTTTTGAGCAATCTCGTAGGAGTCATGAATAAAACACCATCTACTTGTTTCATTTTTTATTCATTTAATTATGAAAATCTGTCATTATTTATTCAGTGATCACTGGAGCTTTGAGCCTATTTATGGGAGTCAGTCTTGCAAGACCATCACATCATCTAATACTACACTTACTTATTTAACTGTAAAATTAGGAAATTAAATAATAATTCATCATTTAATTAACTTATTTAAAGTAAAGGTGATGTTATGGACCATAAGTCCCTTTTGGAATCAGATTATTGTAGTTGATGATGTAACATCATCTCGTCACTTGATTATTTAGCTACTGAAATAGATCATTACATCAGCCATAGATTCATGAGTTTGGTGCCATCTTGTCAGAGTTAATATAAAGTGCCAACTAATTAATTATCAATTTAAGTTTTTAAATAAATCATTATTACAGTAAGACAATGGTCTGACTTCTGCATGTGGGAGTTAAGTATGCACCACCATGTCATTAATCAATTATTTTTCATAACATATTAATTATTTAAATCCGTGAAGATGTTGTCCTTCATGACTCAAGTCTGGCCATTCCTCCCTGGGAGTTAATCGTGTGGCATTATTTAATGATGTAAGTGTTACTTCCTTGAGTGGGAGTCAAGTGAGAGTCAATTGTGTGCAGCGTGTGGCAGACCGTTTCATCCTCTGATTATGTTTTATTCGATTATTAAAATAGGACATTAGATAATCCATAACCAGTAGATTGTGTTTCTACGATGTGGGAGGCAATTATTATAGTCCATTTAAGTATCAATTATGTAGCTAAAATATGTAAATTAATCACGTCAGCATTGTTCACAAGTCTGGTTTGTAGCCACCATGATGTTACATGAACTCATTATTTGATTATTTAATTGTATAAAACAATGATTATATCATACATGACACCTGGGATTTTGTGCCAAAGATCATCTAATTACATAATTAAAGTATTTAAATTAGAATTCATGTTAATACCCAAGATAATGTAAATATTTTATAGTTATGTCAACCAAAATTCCTCCTTTCCATGAAGAGACCCGTAAAGCTCCCTCTTGTGGCGTTAATGTGCAGTATCATCACATTTTATGATTCATTGTTTCAATTGATGATGATGACATCCTTCATGACTGGAGTCTTGAAATGCTTGCTGCCAGTTATATGCTACATCCACTCTTTATTGTGACAGTTAGCTACAACTGACTTATTTAATTCTTTAAATTGTTTAAATGACAGACAATGCCATCCCATCACCTATTATGATTAGGGTGCAATATCTGTCAGGGATGAGGTTAGGAAAGTTGTAGACATGGGCAGAGCCATTTCTGAATGATCTATGCATCTCCCAGAGTAATAGGGATGCTGGATGTTTGAGTCCAGAAGATTGCATGGTGCCCTCTGAAGAGTACAAGGACTTCACGAAGACAGGCTTGGTGGTATGTTTTGACTCCCTGCTCTTCCTCCACATCTTCACATATGTATTGCTCTACGATGAGAATTAGTAGTGGCACAAGGATGTCGGAACCGTCACCAAGAACTAGCAAAAGGATGAACCACAACACCGCAGAACATCTCTCTCTCGGCTATGCTGACGTGCCCCTGCTGCAGCCATCTTTTCAGCTGATATCAACATTGTCGCTACTACTGCTACGTCAAGATTGGGCCCACTATCTCACATCCTGCCACATGATGACAGAGATTCAGGCGCTTGTGATGAGGTCAGGCCAACAGAATTCATCAGGCAAGACAGTATGATTATCTGACGGCTTAACTTACTTGAATTTTAAAAATCCATGATGACAGCATACTTTTTCATATCTGACAAGTCTGCCCAGGAATTGATGTTACAAAACAGGTCAATGAGTTACAGATGTAAAGATGCAATTATTAAATTGTTTCATTATATAATCTGTGAACCCTGAAGTTTGGTGCCACCTTGTGTGACTCAACGTTACAGACGGTATAACGATCTGATTGTTTTATTATTCAAGCCTGTCTTTTTCTACCCCCGGAAGTGTGGAGTCTGGACCCACCCTGTTGGTGTTAAGTTGTCTCTTGTGATTTCATTAGTTTATTTATTTATTTATTATTTATTTATTTAAATCAATGTTGATATCATTTTGTTATCTCTCACTAGGGGTGAATTATGAGAAATTATATCTTTATTCATTCATTTTTTTGTTCAAATCTATGATTGAGAACTCAATGTCTCTTCAGTATTGAGCAATCATTTAGGCTTCACGATAAAACACCATCCACCTGTTTAATGTTTATTCATTTAATTATGAAAATCTGTCATTATGTATTCAGTGATCACTGGAGTTTTGAGCCTCCTTAGGCAAGACCATTGTACCAGACGATCATGTCATCTCATACTACACTTGCTTCTTTAACTGTTAAACTAGAGAATTAAGTAATAATTCATCATTTAATTTACATATTTAAAAAACAGGTAATGTTATGGACCATAAGTCCATTTTGAAGTCAGATTTTGGGAGTTAATGATGTAATATCATCTCATTACTTCACCATTTAGCTATGTAAATAGATTTTTACATCAGCAATAGTTTTAGGACTTTCTTGCCATCTCGTCAGTGTTACTATAAAAGGCCCACTAATTAATTATCAATTTAATTATCTAAAAACATCATTGTTCCAGGAAGAGATCAGTCTGACTACTCCATGTGGGATTTAAGTATGCACCACCATGTCCTTATTTAATCATTTTTCATTATATAGTAATTATTTAAATCGATGAAGATGTTGTTCTTCTTGACTGGAGTTGGGCCATTCCTCCATGGGAGTTAATCACGTGGCATTATTTAATTATCTAAGTACTACTTCTTAAACAATCAATGGAGTTTGGGTCCATCTTTTGAAAGTTAAATATGGAGGACTATCCAATTATTAAGTTATTTGATTGCGTAAGTAATGATGGTGTCATCCGTCATTTGGCTGCTGTGGGATTGACAGAGCAGGAGATCGGTACCAGAAGCAGTGCCCAGAGAATGGGGGACACTGCCTTATAAAGTGATTACTGATTACATAATAGTAGATATTTAACAATCGAATGATTACACTATTTAAAAAAAAACTGTACTGTTTCGCATGATCTGGTTCTGGGAGGTTGGAACAGAACTGACCCATGAAGGCCACAGTGACCACTGATTTTAAAAATGGAATAACTGAATAATCTCCTGATCAGGGAATCTCATCTAATGAACTCTGTTGGGCTGAAAACATGACACACCACCAACAATAAATAACTCTAAATAACAATATTAGAAAGCGGGGTACATGATTTAATAGAGACCAGTCAATTGAGGAATCCAAAATGACTGAAAGAAACATAAGACACTGCTCAAAATCCTTAATCATCAGCCTAATGCAAATCTAAACAACTGTGAGAAACCACGGGATCAAGCTCCTCTAAAGGGAAGAGGATGAAGGGGAGTTTATTTTATTTTCAATAAAGGAAAAGGATTATGGTAGAGGCTATTAACTGTGTTGTTTCCATTGTAGAAATTAGAAAATTGAAGCATAGAAAACAGGTTTAAAAATACTCATCATTGTACTGGAATAGCACAACGATGTTTTCTTTTCATGCTTATGTCACTATAGGCAAGTTTTAGCTTGAGAGACTGGTAAATATGTAGAACTCAAAAGAATGAGCCCTGCTTTGTTTTTGTGAGAAACTCAGTGAGATTGTAAGGTTAGTTCATCGGGGGTATACACCTTTTACCATGGGGGAGGGGCACTAGAAAGTGACAGAAAGTTGGTTCATAAATGTTGCCTGGCAACCTTGCTTGCATTCTGTATCCTGTTATCATGGGCCAAGGACCAGAGAGCAGCTTAGAAAGTGTTATCATTGGACATTACAATCTCCCAAGATAGCTATATTCCCATAGCACCTGTCTGTGTGAAGGTCAAGATGAGTTCGCCATTGACACTCCAGACGCTGGCAAGAAGTAGTCTGCTCAAAAATGAAGCCTTGGCTATCTCTGCTCTGAATAAACTACCCATGGAGCTCTTCCCACTGCTATTCAAAGATGCCTTCAAGGGGAAACAAACCAAGATCCTAAGTGCTATGGTGGCAGCCTGGCCTTTCAGATGCCTTCCCTTGGGAGCCCTGATGAAGTTTCCTGACCTGGAGATCTTGAAGGCTGTGCTGGCTGGCCTTGATTTGCTGATTCAGCAGAAGGATCGACCTAGGTGAGTCAGAAAGTGTGACATGGAGGGGAAGAGTGTGGATGGAGAGAAGTGACTACAGAGTTCAGAATGTGGGTCGAGTTGAATCAGAGCTGTCTTAGAGAAGTGAATAAATGAAAAGAGACAGTGGTGCATGGAGCGCACTGCTAAGAGATGTAGTCAACACACAATGAGTCTACCTCGGCCTCTGTAGCCAGGCCCTAGAAAGGAAATTTTTGAGTCTTGGTTTCCAGGATGCATTCAAGGGAAGTGGATGTGTGAGGTGAAAGCCGATTATACATTGGCAGTCCTGCCATTTGAATCCCCTTCTTGTTTGACCAACAGGAATTGCAAATTAGAGGTGCTTGATTTTCGGGATGCCCATCATAACTTCTGGAACGTGTGGGCTGGAACAGAGGATGGTGTCTGCTCTCCAGATGTCGTCGTGGAGACCCAACCAGTGGTGCACCATCCCGAAAGACAGGGAAAAGAGGTTGTGACTGTGATGATGAACATTTCCCTCCATTCCAGACATCTCTGTGAATACCTGGAATGTTTCCACTGCTGGGCCCAGCAGAGAAAAGATGTGCTGCAGGTGATCTGTGAAAAGCTGGAGTTTGGGGGCCCGCCCCTGTCTATAACCCCCTAGAGCTGCTGGATGTATTTGCGCCATGCAGTATACGGGAACTGGAAGTGAATGCTCGCTGGGACCTGAGGACCCTTGCAAAGTTTGCCCCTGGCCTGGGCCAGATGAAAAACCTTCAGAAACTCCTTCTTCATGAAGTCTTCACACCCTTGCGTTGGTTGTGGAACCAAGAGATGAAACGCCGGTGTTTTCGACAGATCGTTTCTCCAGTTCTCCCAACTCCAACAAGCTCCAGCATCTCTGTTTGAATCGTGTCTTCCTCCTGAATGCAAGACTGGACCAAGTGCTCAGGTAAGGAAGGATAGAGGAAGCTTGTTTAACAGGCCAGAGAAGAGCCTTTCCGTGTTACATGAAACATCAGTGTACACCTGGGGCTTGCCAGCCACTGGTGACTACACACGGATATGACCTCTGAATGAATGCTCTAGTAGTCTTTCTGCTATTCTTGCCACCATCACCGAGAAACGGTCTTTGAAACCCTGACCTACAGAGGGGAGGGTGTTTTAAGTCACATGTTGCCCCATGTCAGCACTGTCCTCAGAACTGTATGCACAGTTTACATCGCTCTCTGATTTTCCAAGGGACAGGGGCTCTCTGAGCACAGGTAGTGTCTAAGTCAATGGAAAATTACTGAGAGTGAAGTGATTAGGGTGGGTCAAAGGGAAGACCCCTCAGTAGTACAGAGGCTGTGCTAGGAGGTGGGACTCATGAGGACCAATGTTAGCACACACAGAGAAGGCTCTGAGTTGCCACCAGGTCTTCATTCTTGGCTTCCTGCTGGCCCCATTTGTCATCTGATGAGGCTTTGAGTTTGACAGCGCAGGGGAACCAGGGTTGGGGACCTAAGCAGTCACATGATTTTGCCTGTGCTATTACTTCTCCATCTGAGAGCATTCTGGAATTGACCTCCACCAAGATCTCAGAACGACATTAGGACACACTAACCACTGCTCACTTGAAGTTGGTGCCCTTTGTCTACCACTATTAAACTTACTGAGATAATCTGCCTTGTCTTTCTGTAGGAACTTGGAGAGTCCCTTAGAGGCGCTAGCAATCACTCGCTGCTCACTATCAGAATCAGACATGAGTTACCTGTCCCAGTGCCCAAGCGTCCATCGGCTCACACATCTGGACCTGAGTGGTGTCACCTTTTTAAATTTAAGTCATCCACTTCTGGGAAGACTGCTAGAGAGATTGACAGCTACCCTGCAGACATTAAAATTGAAGGGGTTGTATGCTCATGGACTTCCAAATGGATGTCATCCTCCCTGCCCTGAGCCAGTGTTCCCAGCTGGTGGAGATGAATTTGATGAAGAACTTCCCTGTCTTTGACCAGCCTTAAGAAGCTGCTTCAGCACACTGCCCACCTGACACAGCTCACCTTGGAGATGTATCCTGCCCCTGGTGAAGTGTATGATGACTTTGGTGATGTCCTGCCAGACAGATTTGTCCAATGTTGTTCTGAGCTCTTGGACACTCTTAGAGCAATAAGACAGCCAAAGGAGGTCTACTTTGTGAGTAAGAAGTGTCTAGATTGCAGGCGATTCTGTGTCTATCACCAAGAGGCCTCCCTATGTTCATGTTGGGAATAAAGGATGAGAGATTACTGCTGGCCTGAGAAAGGAAATCAAGGACTCCAGTGACTCTTTAGAGAGACCCAGAGCTTGTCTATTCAAGGTGTTTTGGATATACTTGGAGACAATGTCATACCAAGGAATCAGAGGAGAGAGAGAGAGAAGCTTTGACATGGACAATCAGGGCCTGCTCAACTGCTCAGGGCCAACGGTGAAGACCCAACCTCAGATAGGAAAAGGGATTTGAGAACACTGTGTACTGACCCCACCACAGTCAGTGTGTGAGAGTTCAGATACACAGGGGAGGGGATAAAGACAGAGCATAGTACAACGAGCACCATGGACTGGATGAAATGTGTTCCATGTCTCTGCCTCCACCTTTTCTTTGCCTGACTTACATAAAGATTTGTAATATGTGCACATATATTTCCTTTTTGAAGAGTAACATTGACTGTAGAATGAACTGTTGTTGAGAGCACGGTCCTCTCCCTTTTCAACTGAGATCTGTCTTTCTGTGGTTACGAGAGGCATTTAAGCTGGATATTACTTGCCTCGCCCACCATCCTTAACGTTACAGTTTCCAATAAGCTCAATAAAAAATGCTTTTGCATGAGAGAGTGTGTTGCACACTTTTAATTTACTAAGGTTTTCCCTTGACAATCCCAGACTTGTGCACTGCGCTCACTGTGTTTGCATACTCTTGTGTCTCTTTGTCTCTACACCTTCTGCGTCTTAGAACTTTCAGGCAGATGCTAACCTAACGTGCCACACTCTTGGGATTTTTATACCTCAGCTTCATGTAATCTCATCATCAAGTCCGAGATAAACTCTTGGAATGATGGATGACTCAGCAAATGAGGGTACTTCATAACTTCTCTGGGGACCAGTGTTTGATCTTAGCGGGCAGAAACACTTGGACCTCTTACCAGATATCTGACATTCATTTCTGGTTTCTGGAAGCGCTTGCTGTTACCTCCATATACATACACACATTCCACACACATGCCCTTCAAAAGACATTTTCTTAAAGATAAGTAAAGTTAAAGTATGGAAAAACACAAATGAATTTATAGTATTAAACAGGAAGCCAGTCTAGAGGTCGATATCCCCACAGGTTTTAACCCATCAAAGTATGAAAAAGATAATAGCAAGTAGACTGATGATGCCCATGTGGGAATCTCCATAGATTCCCACATAGACAGTTCCGGTAAACGGTCCCTATGTGTTTCTGCAGCCTGGCCTTGTCCTCCCTGCCTGCATCTTGATTCCAGTCGGCTCAGTGTTTAATTGTGGGTGTTTGCTTATGCTTCCATCAGGTACTAGATGAGGGCTCCATGGTGTTTGATAAATTAGTTGTTGATCTCATTATCAGGGAAGGCCATTTATGGTAGCCTTTGCAATGTTGCACAAATTTTTAACTGGGGTCATTCTCGTAGGTATTTGGACATTTCTTTAGGTTCAGTTTTCTCTTCAATCCTATAATGGCTCCCCTTTTTATGGTCTCTTTCTTTCTCTTTCTCTCTCTTTTCTCTCTTCTATTCCTCAGCTGACTCAGTCTTACTAATCCCACGTGGTTTCCCCTCCTCCCCTTCTATTTCTCCTAGACCCCACCACACTAACGGCTCACCAATCCCCTTGTGCTCTGGAGAATTTTTTGTTTCCCACCTTCATTGAGGGACTTTATTTGAATATCTTAGATCTTCCTTGTCTATCAGTTTCTCTGGTGTTGTCAATTATATGCTGGTGATCCTTTGCTCTATGTCTAAAATACATATGTGAGCAAGTACATAGCATGTCCTTCTTTTTGTGATTGTGTTACTTCATTCAGGATGGTTTCTTCAAGTTCCATCCTCTTGCCTGAGAATTTCAAGATTCCATTGTTTTTTTCTTTCCCCCACAGAGTAGTATTCCATTGTGTAGAAGTGCCATCATATCTTCTTTATCCATTCTTCAGTTGAGGGGCATCTAGGTTGCATCCACGTTCTTGCTGTTACAAATAATGCACCACGAACACAGTTGAGCACATGTCTTTGTTGCATGGATGTGCATCCTTTGGGTATATGACTAAGAGAGGGATCAGCGGGTCCTGTGGTAGACTGATTCCCCAATTTCCTGAGGAACCGCCACACTGACCTCCAAATTGGCTGTGTAAGTTTGCACTCTCAGCAGCAGAGAAGGAGTGTTCTCCCTTTCTCCACATCCTCTCCTGCATAAGACGTCATTGGTGTTCCGAATTTTAGCCATTCTGGCAGGAATAAGATGGTATCTCAAAGTTCTTTTGATTTGCATTTCCCTGATAGTTAAGGATGTTGATCACTTCATTTCGTGTCTTTCGGCCATTTTGAATTCCTCCATTGAGAATACTTTTCATTTCTGTACCCCCGTTTTTTAATAGGGTTATTTGGTGTTTTGATGGCTAGTTTCTTGCTTTTTTTTTTTTTTTTTTGGTATATTTTGGAGATCAGCCCTGTGACAGATGTAGGAGTGGAGAAAATCTTCCCAGTCTGTGGGCTGCCATTTAGTCTTGTCAACTGTGTCCTTTACTTTATAGAAGCTTCTGAGTTTGAGGAGGTCCCATTTACTAATTGTCAATGTCAGTGTCTGGAATTAAGTTTCGAAGGGGTCTTCTATACCAATTTGTTCAAGGGTACCTCCCCACTTTCTCTTCTAAGAGGTTCAGTGTGGCAGGATTTATCACGATGTGTTTGATCCGTTTGACTTGAGGTTTGTGCATGGCGATAGACATGGTTCTATCTGCAGTTCTACACACCATCATCCAGTTGTGCCAGCATCATTTGTTGAAGATGATTTACTCCTACCATTGTATAGTTTTAACCGTTTTGTCAAAAATCAGGTGTTCGAAGGTGTGTGCGTTATTATCATGTTTTCTATTCAATTCCATTGGTCTACTGCTCTATTTCTTGGCGATACCAGGTCCCTTTCAGGAGGATTGCTCTTTAGTAGAGCTTAAAGTTGGGAATGGTGATGACCTCTGAACTTCCTTTATTATACAGGATATTTTGCCTATCCAGGTTCTCTTGTTTTCCAATATAAAGTCCATTATTATTATCCTTTCAAGGTTCGTGAAGAATTGTGCTGGGATTTTAATGGGCATGGCACAGTATCTATGGATTGATTTCGACAAGATTGCCATTTTTACAATGTTCATCCTTCCAAGAGCATGGGAGATCTTTCCATTTTCTGCTATCTTCTTGAATTTCTTTCTTTAAAGCCACAAAGTTCTTATTATTAGGTCATTTGCTTATTTGGTAAGCATTACCCCAAGGTATTCTATGTTGTATGTGGCTATTGTAAATGATGATGTTTCTCAGATCTCTTTCTCAGCCCCTTTGTTGTCTGAATAAAGTAGGATTACTCATCTTTTTTGAGAATATCTTGTATCCTGCTAGTTTGCTGGAGGTGTTTGTAAGCCTCAGGTGTTCCCTGGTAGAAGATGGTTTTTTGTTTTTTGTTTTTTTGTTTATTTGTTTTTTGTTTTTGTTTTTGTTTTGTTTTTTTTTTTTGGGTTGGGGTTCAATTTTGTAAACTATCATATCATCTGGAAATAGAGAAAGTTTGATTTCTTCATTTCCATTTTGTGTCTCCATGATCTACCTTTGTTTTCTTATTGCTTTAGCTAGTAATTCAAGTACAATATTGGAGATATGGAATGAGATGATAGCCTTGTCTTGTTCTTGATTTTAGAGAAATCCCCTTAAACTTCCCTCCATTCAATTTGATATTGTCTATTGGTCTATGAACAGTGCTCTTTTTATGTTTAGATATGTTCCTGTTACCCCTGATCGCTCCAAGGCCTTTTCGTGAAAGGGTGTTGATTTTTGCTGAAGGCTTTTTCAGAATCTAAGGAGATTATCGGGTGGATATCTTTTTCAGTTTTTTTGTAAGGTGGATCACCTTGATACATTTTAGAATGTTAAACAACCCCTGCATACCAGTGATGAAGCCTACTTGGTCATGGTGGGTGATTTCTGTGATGTATGCTTGGATTTGGTTTGCCAGTATTTTATTTTGTATTTTTGCATCAATATTCATTAGGGATATTGGTCTGTAGTTTTTATTCCTAGTTGTGTCTTTGTGTGGCCTGAATACCAAGGTTATTGTGGCCTCCAAAAAAAAAAAAGTGTTTGGCAATGAACTTTCTGTTTCTATTATGTGGAACAATTTGGGGAGTACGAAATTTAGATCTTCCTTGATTTTCCAGTAGAATTCTGGACTGAAGCCATCTGGCCCTGGTCTTTTTTGTGTGTCTGTCTGTCTGTCAGTCTGTCTGTCTGTCTCTCTCTCTCTCTCTCTTTCTCTCTCTCTCTCTCTCTCTCTTTGTGTGTGTGTGTGTGTGTGGTGGAAGGCTTTTGATGACTGCTTCTACTTCGTTAAGGGTTTATAGGTCTATTTAAGTTGTTTGTCTGTTATTGATTTTATTTTGGTGATAATTTTCAAGAAATTTGTTCATTTCCTTTGCATTCTCAAGTTTTGTGGAGTACAGGTTTTCAAGGTATGACCTGAATATTGTCTTGAGCTCACAGAGTTCACACATTTAATCCCAGCCCTAGAGAGGTATAAAAGGTAGAAGCAGGGGATTGAGGAGTCAGTCTCAGAATTCTCCAGCCCCTCCAAGGAGAGGAAGGTGTCTGAAACTTGGTGAGAGTTTGTGGAGACAGGAATAGCGCTTTCTTCCTGACATAAAGGTAAGAGGTAGTGGCTTGGCTTTCTCTGGATCTGCTATGTATCTTGCTGCACTCAACATTATTGGCAGCACATGGGAGTTAGAGGAAGTCACATCTCTGTGAGTTGTCGGGTAGCATAGCACGGTCTTAGAGCTAGTACCAGGAATGTAGGGTGTGACCACTGACAAACACTGTCTCAAAAAAATACAATTGATTTTGTAATTTTCAACACGATCAAACTCAGTTCAATCTCTGTCCTGAAAGTAGACGTAATTAACACGAACATGTCTTGTTTCGTTATTCTTCCACTAAGATTGGAAGGTTACTGAAGCCCTGGTTAGATTCCAGTGGTCATGGCAATGGTTACATAAAATGGAAATCTGATTAAAGACTATAAAACTAATTATTTAACAATACAGAGACAGATGCTTAGAGTTTGAGATGACTTGGAGAATGGGTTTTTACTGTTACCAGAGACTCAGTTCAATCTGTTTCCTGATGGGAGATCCAATCAAACTGGTCACATACAAGCTATAGCACTAAGCTCAGGTAGGAGGATTAATGAGATTTCCATGTCAACTCAGAATGAAAAAAGAGTTTAGATAGGGCTGAGCTTCATTGATCCAATGAATATGGAAATCTTACAACTGTCTACATGTCATCATGAGAGTAAATCCCAGAATTGAAAATTGGGGGAGAAGTTTTGTTTGCTTGTTTGTTTTGTTTTGTTAATTTTTTGTTTTTTTTTCAAGACACGGTTTGTGTGTATTGCATTGCAGTCTGTACTGGAATTCAATCTGTAGAACAGGCTTCTCTTGAACTCACAGAGATCTGCCTGCCTCTGTGCCCCAAGTGCCGGGACTAAATGTGTGAGAAACCAATGCCTGTGCATGGACTAGTGTTTGAGTTAACCTGAGTCTTTGGTACAATCTGGTCTCCCCCACACACAACTTTCCCACATCTGATTCTCTCAAGCCACAGCTGTGAAAGCTCAAGTATGATTGGGTGGGGATATGCTCAATTATCCAATCAGATGGCAGAATATGGCTGATGGTAGCGATTTGAATGGAAGTTGTAAGAGGATATGGGCATATAAGGGTTATCCTGGCCAGGTTAAACAGAGTTGTTTGGATCCTCAAGTCACTAACACAACTGCTGGGATTGGAACACCTCTTATGTGTGTGCTGATCAGGTTAGCCATTCAAGCCCTTCAGGACATACAACCTTACCAAGGATCTCCAGTCCCTCAGGCCATCTTAGTAACCTTGGATTTGTTATTATGTTTGGTTTTGCTATTTGAAGCTGAAAATCTCATTTAGCCGTGGTTAGCCTAGAACCCCACATGCAGCTTAGTGTTATGAGAGTATTATGAGATTTGCTGATTCAGCAGAAGTGTCGACCTAGGTGAGTCAGAAAGTGTGACATGGAGGGGAAGAGTGTGGATGGAGAGAAGTGACTACAGAGTTCAGAATGTGGGTCGAGTTGAATCAGAGCTGTCTTGGAGAAGTGAATAAATGAAAAGAGACAGTGGTGCATGGAGCACAGGTGCTAACTTGCTGTGCCCTTTAAGAGAATGATGAGGTTGCGATATTCAGGGGTTAAGACACACTGAGCAAGTACCGACCAACAACTCCAATCTGGCTTAAAAGGATTTAATTCAATGTGATTATGGACTTGTTAACTGAAGATGAAGAAAATTCTGTAGAAGCCCACAGATGGCCATGAATCTCAGCGAAGCATCAAGTTGACAAATTGTCAGTACTCAAACTCCTAAAGAGTGGTCTGGGGCTCATCTTGGCTGCAGGTCTAAAATATTAGAAATGACAGTGACTGTCTCCATTTCACATATTCTCCCAACAACCCCCACCGATTGAATGCAAAGTAAACTTGGCTGTGGGATTTTTAACTTTGACCTTGTGGATCAAGAAAGACATTTGAAGATGATTTCCCACAAAAGAGTCTAGCTCTTGTTTACTTTTCCACTCTCTCATTGCCCAGGGTTGTAGTATTCTGGGGAGCAGTGTTTTTGATTAGCAGAATAACGGGGAGATTTGTTGCCATGGTGGCTCATGTCCATGAGCATGAGGCCTTTGAGGGACCTATGCCTATGAGAAGTCAGACAGTGTGTAATAGGAAATGTGGGTTTTCAAACATTTCTAGACTAGTGACCAAAGCCCGGCAGGGTTTACGCCATGAAGGGGCAGAGAGTCCTGCTGAAAGTGACTTGTCTGAAAGGATTAATTCCTCTGAATATTCCCATAGCACCTGTCTGTGTGAAGGTCAAGATGAGTTCGCCATTGACACTCCAGACGCTGGCAAGAAGTAGTCTGCTCAAAAATGAAGCCTTGGCTATCTCTGCTCTGAATAAACTACCCATGGAGCTCTTCCCACCGCTATTCAAAGATGCCTTTAAGGGGAAACAAACCAAGATCCTAAGTGCTATGGTGGCAGCCTGGCCTTTCAGATGCCTTCCCTTGGGAGCCCTGATGAAGTTTCCTGACCTGGAGATCTTGAAGGCTGTGCTGGCTGGCCTTGATTTGATGATTCAGCAGAAGGATCGACCTAGGTGAGTCAGAAAGTGTGACATGGAGGGGAAGAGTGTGGATGGAGAGAAGTGACTACAGAGTTCAGAATGTGGGTCGAGTTGAATCAGAGCTGTCTTAGAGAAGTGAATAAATGAAAAGAGACAGTGGTGCATGGAGCGCACTGCTAAGAGATGTAGTCAACACACAATGAGTCTACCTCGGCCTCTGTAGCCAGGCCCTAGAAAGGAAACTTTTGAGTCTTGGTTTCCAGGATGCATTCAAGGGAAGTGGATGTGTGAGGTGAAAGCCGATTATACATTGGCAGTCCTGCCATTTGAATCCCCTTCTTGTTGCAAGGGGATTGCAAATTAGAGGTGCTTGATTTTCGGGATGCCCATCATAACTTCTGGAACGTGTGGGCTGGAACAGAGGATGGTGTCTGCTCTCCAGATGTCGTCGTGGAGACCCAACCAGTGGTGCACCATCCCGAAAGACAGGGAAAAGAGGTTGTGACTGTGATGATGAACATTTCCCTCCATTCCAGACATCTCTGTGAATACCTGGAATGTTTCCACTGCTGGGCCCAGCAGAGAAAAGATGTGCTGCAGGTGATCTGTGAAAAGCTGGAGTTTGGGGCCCGCCCTGTCTATAACCCCCTAGAGCTGCTGGAGGTATTTGCGCCATGCAGTATACGGGAACTGGAAGTGAATGCTCGCTGGGACCTGAGGACCCTTGCAAAGTTTGCCCCTGGCCTGGGCCAGATGAAAAACCTTCAGAAACTCCTTCTTCATGAAGTCTTCACACCCTTGCGTTGGTTGTGGAACCAAGAGATGAAACGACGGTGTTTTCGACAGATCGTTTCTCAGTTCTCCCAACTCAACAAGCTCCAGCATCTCTGTTTGAATCGTGTCTTCCTCCTGAATGCAAGACTGGACCAAGTGCTCAGGTAAGGAAGGATAGAGAGCTTGTTTAACAGGCCAGAGAAGAGCCTTTCCGTGTTACATGAAACATCAGTGTACACCTGGGGCTTGCCAGCCACTGGTGACTACACACGGATATGACCTCTGAATGAATGCTCTAGTAGTCTTTCTGCTATTCTTGCCACCATCACCGAGAAACGGTCTTTGAAACCTGACCTACAGAGGGGAGGGTGTTTTAAGTCACATGTTGCCCCATGTCAGCACTGTCCTCAGAACTGTATGCACAGTTTACATCGCTCTCTGATTTTCCAAGGGACAGGGGCTCTCTGAGCACAGGTAGTGTCTAAGTCAATGGAAAATTACTGAGAGTGAAGTGATTAGGGTGGGTCAAAGGGAAGACCCCTCAGTAGTACAGAGGCTGTGCTAGGAGGTGGGACTCATGAGGACCAATGTTAGCACACACAGAGAAGGCTCTGAGTTGCCACCAGGTCTTCTTTCTTGGCTTCCTGCTGGCCCCATTTGTCATCTGATGAGGCTTTGAGTTTGACAGCGCAGGGGAACCAGGGTTGGGGACCTAAGCAGTCACATGATTTTGCCTGTGCTATTACTTCTCCATCTGAGAGCATTCTGGAATTGACCTCCACCAAGATCTCAGAACGACATTAGGACACACTAACCACTGCTCACTTGAAGTTGGTGCCCTTTGTCTACCACTATTAAACTTACTGAGATAATCTGCCTTGTCTTTCTGTAGGAACTTGGAGAGTCCCTTAGAGACGCTAGCAATCACTCGCTGCTCACTATCAGAATCAGACATGAGTTACCTGTCCCAGTGCCCAAGCGTCCATCGGCTCACACATCTGGACCTGAGTGGTGTCACCTTTTTAAATTTAAGTCATCCACTTCTGGGAAGACTGCTAGAGAGATTGACAGCTACCCTGCAGACATTAAAATTGAAGGGTTGTATGCTCATGGACTTCCAAATGGATGTCATCCTCCCTGCCCTGAGCCAGTGTTCCCAGCTGGTGGAGGTGAATTTGATGAAGAACTTCCTGTCTTTGACCAGCCTTAAGAAGCTGCTTCAGCACACTGCCCACCTGACACAGCTCACCTTGGAGATGTATCCTGCCCCTGGTGAAGTGTATGATGACTTTGGTGATGTCCTGCCAGACAGATTTGTCCAATGTTGTTCTGAGCTCTTGGACACTCTTAGAGCAATAAGACAGCCAAAGGAGGTCTACTTTGTGAGTAAGAAGTGTCTAGATTGCAGGCGATTCTGTGTCTATCACCAAGAGGCCTCCCTATGTTCATGTTGGGAATAAAGGATGAGAGATTACTGCTGGCCTGAGAAAGGAAATCAAGGACTCCAGTGACTCTTTAGAGAGACCCAGAGCTTGTCTATTCAAGGTGTTTTGGATATACTTGGAGACAATGTCATACCAAGGAATCAGAGGAGAGAGAGAGAGAAGCTTTGACATGGACAATCAGGGCCTGCTCAACTGCTCAGGGCCAACGGTGAAGACCCAACCTCAGATAGGAAAAGGGATTTGAGAACACTGTGTACTGACCCCACCACAGTCAGTGTGTGAGAGTTCAGATACACAGGGGAGGGGATAAAGACAGAGCATAGTACAACGAGCACCATGGACTGGATGAAATGTGTTCCATGTCTCTGCCTCCACCTTTTCTTTGCCTGACTTACATAAAGATTTGTAATATGTGCACATATATTTCCTTTTTGAAGAGTAACATTGACTGTAGAATGAACTGTTGTTGAGAGCACGGTCCTCTCCCTTTTCAACTGAGATCTGTCTTTCTGTGGTTACGAGAGGCATTTAAGCTGGATATTACTTGCCTCGCCCACCATCCTTAACGTTACAGTTTCCAATAAGCTCAATAAAAAATGCTTTTGCATGAGAGAGTGTGTTGCACACTTTTAATTTACTAAGGTTTTCCCTTGACAATCCCAGACTTGTGCACTGCGCTCACTGTGTTTGCATACTCTTGTGTCTCTTTGTCTCTACACCTTCTGCGTCTTAGAACTTTCAGGCAGATGCTAACCTAACGTGCCACACTCTTGGGATTTTTATACCTCAGCTTCATGTAATCTCATCATCAAGTCCGAGATAAACTCTTGGAATGATGGATGACTCAGCGAATGATGGTGCTTCATGACTTCTCTGGGGACCAGTGTTTGATCTTAGCGGGCAGAAACACGTGGACCTCTTTCCCGGATATCTGACATTCATTTCTGGTTTCTGGAAGCGCTTGCTGTTACCTCCATATACATACACACATACCACACACATGCCCTTCAAAAGACATTTTCTTAAAGGTAAGTAAAGTTAAAGTATGGAAAAACACAAATGAATTTATAGTATTAAACAGGAAGCCAGTCTAGAGGTGGATATCCCCACAGGGTTTAACCCATCAAAGTATGAAAAAGATAATAGCAAGTAGACTGATGACGCCCATGTGGGAATCTCCATAGATTCCCACATAGACAGTTGCGGTAAACGGTCCCTATGTGTTTCTGCAGCCTGGCCTTGTCCTCCCTGCCTGCATCTTGATTCGAGTCGGCTCAGTGTTTAGTTGTGGGTGTTTGCTTATGCTTCCATCAGGTACTAGATGAGGGCTCCATGGTGTTGGATAAATTAGTTGTTGATCTCATTATCAGGGAAGGGTATTTATGGTAGCCTTTGCTACAAATTTTTAACTGGGGTCATTCTCGTAGGTATTTGGATATTTCTTTAGGTTCAGTTTTCTCTTCAATCCTATAATGGCTCCCCTTTTTATGGTCTCTCTCTTTCTCTTTCTCTCTCTTTTCTCTCTTCTATTCCTTTGTTGACTCAGTCTTCCTAATCCCACGTGGTTTCCCCTCCTCCCCTTCTATTTCTCCTAGTTCCCACCACACTAAGGGCTCCCCAATCCCCTTGTGCTCTGGAGAATTTTTTGTTTCCACCTTCATTGAGGGACCTTATATGAATATCTTAGATCTTCCTTGTGTATCAGTTTCTCTGGTGTTGTCAATTATATGCTGGTGATCCTTTGCTCTATGTCTAAAATACATATGTGAGCAAGTACATAGCATGTCCTTCTTTTTGTGACTGTGTTACTTCTTTCAGGATGGTTTCTTCAAGTTCCATCCTCTTGCCTGAGAATTTCAAGATTCCATTGTTTTTTTCTTTCCCCCCACAGAGTAGTATTCCATTGTGTAGAAGTGCCATCATATCTTCTTTATCCATTCTTCAGTTGAGGGGCATCTAGGTTGCATCCACGTTCTTGCTGTTACAAATAATGCACCACGAACACAGTTGAGCGCATGTCTTTGTTGCATGGATGTGCATCCTTTGGGTATATGAATAAGAGAGGGATCAGCGGGTCCTGTGGTAGACTGATTCCCAATTTCCTGAGGAACTGCCACACTGACCTCCAAATTGGCTGTGTAAGTTTGCACTCTCAGCAGCAGAGAAGGAGTGTTCTCCTTTCTCCACATCCTCTCCAGCATAAGATGTCATTGGTGTTCCGAATTTTAGCCATTCTGGCAGGAGTAAGATGGTATCTCAAAGTTCTTTTGATTTGCATTTCCCTGATAGTTAAGGATGTTGATCACTTCATTTCGTGTCTTTTGGCCATTTTGAATTCCTCCATTGAGAATACTTTTCATTTCTGTACCCCGTTTTTTAATAGGGTTATTTGGTGTTTTGATGGCTATTTTCTTGTTTTTTTTTTTTTTTTTTTTTTTTTTGGTATATTTTGGAGATCAGCCCTGTTTCAGATGTAGGAGTGGTGAAAAACTTCCCAGTCTGTGGCCTGCCATTTGGTCTTGTCAACTGTGTCCTTTGCTTTATAGAAGCTTCTAAGTTTGAGGAGGTCCCATTTACTAATTGTCAATCTCAGTGTCTGGAATTAAGTTTCGAAGGGGTCTTCTATACCAATTTGTTCAAGGGTACCTCCCACTTTCTCTTCTAAGAGGTTCAGTGTGGCAGGATTTATCACGATGTGTTTGATCCGTTTGACTTGAGGTTTGTGCATGGCGATAGACATGGTTCTATCTGCAGTTCTACACACCATCATCCAGATGTGCCAGCATCATTTGTTGAAGATGATTTACTCCTCCCATTGTATAGTTTTAACTGTTTTGTCAAAAATCAGGTGTTCGAAGGTGTGTGCGTTATTATCATGTTTTATATTCAATTCCATTGGTCTACTGCTCTATTTCTTGGCAATACCAGGCCCTTTTCAGGAGGATTGCTTTGTAGTAGAGCTTAAAGTTGGGAATGGTGATGACCTCTGAACTTCCTTTATTGTACAGGATATTTTGCCTATCCTGGTTCTCTTGTTTTCCAATATAAAGTCCATTATTATTATCCTTTCAAGGTTCGTGAAGAATTGTGCTGGGATTTTAATGGGCATGGCACAGTATCTATGGATTGATTTCGACAAGATTGCCATTTTTACAATGTTCATCCTACCAAGAGCATGGGAGATCTTTCCATTTTCTGCTATCTTCTTGAATTTCTTTCTTTAAAGCCACAAAGTTCTTATTATTAGGTCATTTGCTTATTTGGTAAGCATTATCCCAAGGTATTCTATGTTGTATGTGGCTATTGTAAATGATGATGTTTCTCAGATTTCTTTCTCAGCCCCTTTGTTGTCTGAATCAAGTAGGATTACTCATCTTTTTTGAGAATATCTTGTATCCTGCTAGTTTGCTGGAGGCGTTTGTAAGCCTCAGGTGTTCCCTGGTAGAAGATGGTTTTTTTTTGTGTGTGTGTGTGTTTTTGTTTTGTTTTGTTTTTTTGTTTTTTGTTTTTGTTTTCGTTTTTTGTTTTTTTTGTTTTTTTTTTTTTGGTGGGGGTTCAATTTTGTAAACTATCATATCATCTGCAAATAGAGAAAGTTTGATTTCTTCATTTCCATTTTGTGTCTCCATGATCTACCTTTGTTTTCTTATTGCTTTAGCTAGTACTTCAAGTACAATATTGGAGATATGGAATGAGATGACAGCCTTGTCTGGTTCTTGATTTTAGAGAAATCCCCTAAAACTTCCCTCCATTCAATTTGATATTGTCTGTTGGGCTATGAATAGTGCTCATTTTATGTTTAGATATGTTCCTGTTACCCCTGATCGCTCCAAGGCCTTTTCGTGAAAGGGTGTTGATTTTTGCTGAAGGCTTTTTCAGAATCTAAGGAGATTATCGGGTGGTTATCTTTTTCAGTTTTTTTGTAAGGTGGATCACCTTGATAGGTTTTAGAATGTTAAACAACCCCTGCATACCAGTGATGAAGCCTACTTGGTCATGGTGGGTGATTTCTGTGATGTATGCTTGGATTCGGTTTGCCAGTATTTTATTGAGTATTTTTGCATCAATGTTCTTTAGGGATATTGGTCTGTAGTTTTTATTCCTAGTTGTGTCTTTGTGTGTCCTGAATACCAAGGTGATTGTGGCCTCCAAAAAAAAAAAGTGTTTGGCAATGAACTTTCTGTTTCTATTATGTGGAACAATTTGGGGAGTACGAAATTTAGATCTTCCTTGATTTTCCAGTAGAATTCTGGACTAAAGCCATCTGGCCCTGGTCTTTTTTGTGTGTCTGTCTCTCTCTCTCTCTCTCTGTCTCTCTCTCTCTCTCTCTCTCTCTCTGTGGTGTGTGTGTGTGTGTGTGTGTGTGTGTGTGTCGTGTGGTGGAAGGCTTTTGATGACTGCTTCTACTTCGTTAGGGGTTTATAGGTCTATTTAAGTTTTTTGTCTGTTTTTGATTTTATTTTGGTGATAATTTTCAAGAAATTTGTTCATTTCCTTTGCATTCTCAAGTTTTGTGGAGTACAGGTTTTCAAGGTATGACCTGAATATTGTCTGGAGCTCACAGAGGTCACACCTTTAATCCCAGCCCTAGAGAGGTATAAAAGGTAGAAGCAGGGGATTGAGGAGTCAGGCTCAGAGTTCTCCAGCCCCTCCAAGGAGAGGAAGGTGTCTGAAACTTGGTGAGAGTTTGTGGAGACAGGAATAGCGCTTTCTTCCTGACATAAAGGTAAGAGATAGTGGCTTGGCTTTCTCTGGGTCTGCTATGTATCTTGCTGCACTCAACATTATTGGCAGCACATAGGAGTTAGAGGAAGTCAGATCTCTGTGAGTTGTAGTGTAGCATAGCACGGTCTTAGAGCTAGTACCAGGAATGTAGGGTGTGACCACTGACAAACACTGTCTCCAAAAAATACAATTGATTTTGTAATTTTCAACACGATCAAACTCAGTTCAATCTCTGTCCTGAAAGTAGACGTAATTAACACGAACATGTCTTGTTTCGTTATTCTTCCACTAAGATTGGAAGGTTACTGAAGCCCTGGTTAGATTCCAGTGGTCATGGCAATGGTTACATAAAATGGAAAGCTGATTATAGACTATAAAACTAATTGTTTAACAATACAGAGACAGATGCTTAGAGTTTGAGATGACTTGGAGAATGGGATTTTCCTGTTAACAGAGAGACAGTTCAATCTGTTTCCTGATGGGAGATCCAATCAAACTGGTCACATACAAGCTATACCACTAAGCTCAGGTAGGAGGATTAATGAGATTTCCATGTCAGCTCAGAATGAAAAAAGAGTTTAGATAGGGCTGAGCTTCATTGATCCAATGAATATGGAAATCTTACAACTGTCTACATGTCATCATGAGAGTAAATCCCAGAATTGAAAATTGGGGGAGAAGTTTTGTTTGCTTGTTTGTTTTGTTTTGTTAATTTTTTGTTTTTTTTCAAGACACGGTTTCTGTGTATTGCATTGCAGTCTGTACTGGAATTCAATCTGTAGAACAGGCTTCTCTTGAACTCACAGAGATCTGCCTGCCTCTGTGCCCCAAGTGCCGGGACTAAAGGTGTGAGAAACCAATGCCTGTGCATGGACTAGTGTTAGAGTTAACCTGAGTCTTTGGTACAATCTGGTCTCCCCCCACACACACCTTCCCCACATCTGATTCTCTCAAGCCACAGCTGTGAAAGCTCAAGTATGATTGGGTGGGGATATGCTCACTTATCCAATCAGATGGCAGAATATGGCTGATGGTGGCGATTTGAAAGGAAGGTGTAAGAGGATATGGGCATATAAGGGTTATCCTGGCCAGGTTAAACAGAGTTGTTTGGATCCTCAAGTCACTAACACAACTGCTGGGATTGGAACACCTCTTATGTGTGTGCTGATCAGGTTAGCCATTCAAGCCCATCAGGACATACAACCTTACCAAGGATCTCCAGTCCCTCGGGCCATCTTAGTAACCTTGGTTTTGTTATTATGTTTGGTTTTGCTATTTGAAGCTGAAAATCTCATTTAGCCCCGGTTAGCCTAGAACCCCACATGCAGCTTAGTGTTATGAGAGTATTGTGAGACTTGCTGATTCAGCAGAAGGGTCGACCTAGGTGAGTCAGAAAGTGTGACATGGAGGGGAAGAGTGTGGATGGAGAGAAGTGACTACAGAGTTCAGAATGTGGGTCGAGTTGAATCAGAGCTGTCTTGGAGTAGTGAATAAATGAAAAGAGACAGTGGTGCATGGAGCACAGGTGCTAACCTGCTGTGCCCTTTAAGAGAATGATGAGGGTGCGATATTCAGGGGTTAAGACACACTGAGCAAGTACGGACCAACAACTCCAACCTGGCTTAAAAGGATTTAATTCAATGTGATTATGGACTTGTTAACTGAAGATGAAGAAAATTCTGTAGAAGCCCACAGATGGCCATGAGTCTCAGCGAAGCATCAAGTTGACAAATTGTCAGTACTCAAACTCCTAAAGAGTGGTCTGGGGCTCATCTTGGCTGCAGGTCTAAAATATTAGAAATGACAGTGACTGTCTCCATTTCACATATTCTCCCAACAACCCCCACTGATTGAATGCAAAGTAAACTTGGCAGTGGGATTTTTAACTTTGATCTTGTGGATCAAGAAAGACATTTGAAGATGATTTCCCACAAAATAGTCTAGATCTTGTTTAATTTTCCACTCTCTCATTGCCCAGGGTTGTAGTATTCTGGGGAGCAGTGTTTTTGATTAGCAGAATAACGGGGAGATTTGTTGCCATGGTGGCTCATGTCCATGAGCATGAGGCCTTTGAGGGACCTATGCCTATGAGAAGTCAGACAGTGTGTAATAGGAAATATGGGTTTTCCAACATTTCTAGACTAGTGACCAAAGCCCGGCAGGGTTTACGCCATGAAGGGGCAGAGAGTCCTGCTGAAAGTGACTTGTCTGAAAGGATTAATTCCTCTGAATATTCCCATAGCACCTGTCTGTGTGAAGGTCAAGATGAGTTCGCCATTGACACTCCAGATGCTGGCAAGAAGTAGTCTGCTCAAAAATGAAGCCTTGGCTATCTCTGCTCTGAATAAACTACCCATGGAGCTCTTCCCACCGCTATTCAAAGATGCCTTTAAGGGGAAACAAACCAAGATCCTAAGTGCTATGGTGGCAGCCTGGCCTTTCAGATGCCTTCCCTTGGGAGCCCTGATGAAGTTTCCTGACCTGGAGATCTTGAAAGCTGTGCTGGCTGGCCTTGATTTGCTGATTCAGCAGAAGGATCGACCTAGGTGAGTCAGAAAGTGTGACATGGAGGGGAAGAGTGTGGATGGAGAGAAGTGACTACAGAGTTCAGAATGTGGGTCGAGTTGAATCAGAGCTGTCTTAGAGAAGTGAATAAATGAAAAGAGACAGTGGTGCATGGAGCCCACTGCTAAGAGATGTAGTCAACACACAATGAGTCTACCTCGGCCTCTGTAGCCAGGCCCTAGAAAGGAAACTTTTGAGTCTTGGTTTCCAGGATGCATTCAAGGGAAGTGGATGTGTGAGGTGAAAGCCGATTATACATTGGCAGTCCTGCCATTTGAATCCCCTTCTTGTTTGACCAACAGGAATTGCAAATTAGAGGTGCTTGATTTTCGGGATGCCCATCATAACTTCTGGAACGTGTGGACTGGAACAGAGGATGGTGTCTGCTCTCCAGATGTCGTCGTAGAGACCCAACCAGTGGTGCACCATCCCGAAAGACAGGGAAAAGAGGTTGTGACTGTGATGATGAACCTTTCCCTCCATTCCAGACATCTCTGTGAATACCTGGAATGTTTCCACTGCTGGGCCCAGCAGAGAAAAGATGTGCTGCAGGTGATCTGTGAAAAGCTGGAGTTTGGGGCCCGCCCTGTCTATAACCCCCTAGAGCTGCTGGAGGTATTTGCGCCATGCAGTATACGGGAACTGGAAGTGAATGCTCGCTGGGACCTGAGGACCCTTGCAAAGTTTGCCCCTGGCCTGGGCCAGATGAAAAACCTTCAGAAACTCCTTCTTCATGATGTCTTCACACCCTTGCGTTGGTTGTGGAACCAAGAGATGAAACGACGGTGTTTTCGACAGATCGTTTCTCAGTTCTCCCAACTCAACAGGCTCCAGCATCTCTGTTTGAATCGTGTCTTCCTCCTGAATGCAAGACTGGACAAAGTGCTCAGGTAAGGAAGGATAGAGAGCTTGTTTCACAGGCCAGAGAAGAGCCTTCCCGTGTTACATGAAACATCAGTGTACACCTGGGGCTTGCCAGCCACTGGTGACTACACACGGATAAGACCTCTGAATGATTGCTCTAGTAGTCTTTCTGCTATTCTCGCCACCATCACCGAGAAACGGTCTTTGAAACCTGACCTACAGAGGGGAGGGTGTTTTAAGTCACATGTTGCCCCATGTCAGCACTGTCCTCAGAACTGTATGCACAGTTTACATCGCTCTCTGATTTTCCAAGGGACAGGGGCTCTCTGAGCACAGGTAGTGTCTAAGTCAATGGAAAATTACTGAGAGTGAAGTGATTAGGGTGGGTCAAAGGGAAGACCTCTCAGTAGTACAGAGGCTGTGCTAGGAGGTGGGACTCATGAGGACCAATGTTAGCACACACAGAGAAGGCTCTGAGTTGCCACCAGGTCTTCTTTCTTGGCTTCCTGCTGGCCCCATTTGTCATCTGATGAGGCTTTGAGTTTGACAGTGCAGAGGAACCAGGGTTGGAGACCTAAGCAGTCACATGATTTTGCCTGTGCTGTTACTTCTCCATCTGAGAGCATTCTGGAATTGACCTCCACCAAGATCTCAGAACGACATTAGGACACACTAACCACTGCTCACTTGAAGTTGGTGCCCTTACTCTACCACTATTAAACTTACTGAGATAATCTGCCTTGTCTTTCTGTAGGAACTTGGAGAGTCCCTTAGAGACCCTAGCAATCACTCGCTGCTCACTATCAGAATCAGACATGAGTTACCTGTCCCAGTGCCCAAGCGTCCATCGGCTCACACATCTGGACCTGAGTGGTGTCACCTTTTTAAATTTAAGTCATCCACTTCTGGGAAGACTGCTAGAGAGATTGACAGCTACCCTGCAGACATTAAAATTGAAGGGTTGTATGCTCATGGACTTCCAAATGGATGTCATCCTCCCTGCCCTGAGCCAGTGTTCCCAGCTGGTGGAGGTGAATTTGATGAAGAACTTCCTGTCTTTGACCAGCCTTAAGAAGCTGCTTCAGCACACTGCCCACCTGACACAGCTCACCTTGGAGATGTATCCTGCCCCTGGTGAAGTGTATGATGACTTTGGTGATGTCCTGCCAGACAGATTTGTCCAATGTTGTTCTGAGCTCTTGGACACTCTTAGAGCAATAAGACAGCCAAAGGAGGTCTACTTTGTGAGTAAGAAGTGTCTAGATTGCAGGCGATTCTGTGTCTATCACCAAGAGGCCTCCCTATGTTCATGTTGGGAATAAAGGATGAGAGATTACTGCTGGCCTGAGAAAGGAAATCAAGGACTCCAGTGACTCTTTAGAGAGACACAGAGATTGTCTATTCAAGGTGTTTTGGATATACTTGGAGACAATGTCATATCAAGGAATCAGAGGAGAGAGAGAGAGAGAAGCTTTGACATGGACAATCAGGGCCTGCTCATCTGCTCAGGGCCAACGGTGAAGACCCAACCTCAGATAGGAAAAGGGATTTGAGAACACTGTGGACTGACACCACCACAGTCAGTGTGTGAGAGTTCAGATACACAGGGGAGGGGATAAAGACAGAGCATAATGCAAAGAGCACCATGGACTGGATGAAATGTGTTCCATGTCTCTGCCTCCACCTTTTCTTTGCCTGACTTACATAAAGATTTGTAATATGTGCACATATATTTCCTTTTGAAGAGTATCATTGACTGTGGAATGAACTGTTGTTGAGAGAACGGTCCTCTCCCTTTTCAACTGAGATCTGTCTTTCTGTGGTTATGAGAGGCATTTAAGCTGGATAGTACTTGCCTCGCCCACCATCCTTAACGTTACAGTTTCCAATAAGCTCAATAAAAAATGCTTTTGCATGAGAGAGTGTGTTGCACACTTTTAATTTACTAATGTTTTCTCTTGACAATCCCAGACTTGTGCACTGCGCTCACTGTGTTTGCATCCTCTTGTGTCTCTTTGTCTCTACACCTTCTGCGTCTTAGAACTTTCAGGCAGATGCTAACCTAACATGCCACACTCTTGGGATTTTTATACCTCAGCTTCATGTAATCTCATCATCAAGTCCGAGATAAACTCTTGGAATGATGGATGACTCAGCGAATGATGGTGCTTCATGACTTCTCTGGGGACCAGTGTTTGATCTTAGCGGGCAGAAACACGTGGACCTCTTTCCGGATATCTGACATTCATTTCTGGTTTCTGGAAGCGCTTGCTGTTACCTCCATATACATACACACATACCACACACATGCCCTTCAAAAGACATTTTCTTAAAGGTAAGTAAAGTTAAAGTATGGAAAAACACAAATGAATTTATAGTATTAAACAGGAAGCCAGTCTAGAGGTGGATATCCCCACAGGGTTTAACCCATCAAAGTATGAAAAAGATAATAGCAAGTAGACTGATGACGCCCATGTGGGAATCTCCATAGATTCCCACATAGACATTTGCGGTAAACGGTCCCTATGTGTTTCTGCAGCCTGGCCTTGTCCTCCCTGCCTGCATCTTGATTCGAGTCGGCTCAGTGTTTAGTTGTGGGTGTTTGCTTATGCTTCCATCAGGTACTAGATGAGGGCTCCATGGTGTTGGATAAATTAGTTGTTCATCTCATTATCAGGGAAGGGTATTTATGGTAGCCTTTGCTACAAATTTTTAACTGGGGTCATTCTCGTAGGTATTTGGATATTTCTTTAGGTTCAGTTTTCTCTTCAATCCTATAATGGCTCCCCTTTTTATGGTCTCTCTCTTTCTCTTTCTCTCTCTTTTCTCTCTTCTATTCCTTTGTTGACTCAGTCTTCCTAATCCCACGTGGTTTCCCCTCCTCCCCTTCTATTTCTCCTAGTTCCCACCACACTAAGGGCTCCCCAATCCCCTTGTGCTCTGGAGAATTTTTTGTTTCCACCTTCATTGAGGGACCTTATATGAATATCTTAGATCTTCCTTGTGTATCAGTTTCTCTGGTGTTGTCAATTATATGCTGGTGATCCTTTGCTCTATGTCTAAAATACATATGTGAGCAAGTACATAGCATGTCCTTCTTTTTGTGACTGTGTTACTTCTTTCAGGATGGTTTCTTCAAGTTCCATCCTCTTGCCTGAGAATTTCAAGATTCCATTGTTTTTTTTCTTTCCCCCCACAGAGTAGTATTCCATTGTGTAGAAGTGCCATCATATCTTCTTTATCCATTCTTCAGTTGAGGGGCATCTAGGTTGCATCCACGTTCTTGCTGTTACAAATAATGCACCACGAACACAGTTGAGCGCATGCCTTTGTTGCATGGATGTGCATCCTTTGGGTATATGAATAAGAGAGGGATCAGCGGGTCCTGTGGTAGACTGATTCCCAATTTCCTGAGGAACTGCCACACTGACCTCCAAATTGGCTGTGTAAGTTTGCACTCTCAGCAGCAGAGAAGGAGTGTTCTCCTTTCTCCACATCCTCTCCAGCATAAGATGTCATTGGTGTTCCGAATTTTAGCCATTCTGGCAGGAGTAAGATGGTATCTCAAAGTTCTTTTGATTTGCATTTCCCTGATAGTTAAGGATGTTGATCACTTCATTTCGTGTCTTTTGGCCATTTTGAATTCCTCCATTGAGAATACTTTTCATTTCTGTACCCCGTTTTTTAATAGGGTTATTTGGTGTTTTGATGGCTATTTTCTTGCTTTTTTTTTTTTTTTTTTTTTTTTTTTTTTTGGTATATTTTGGAGATCAGCCCTGTTTCAGATGTAGGAGTGGTGAAAAACTTCCCAGTCTGTGGCCTGCCATTTGGTCTTGTCAACTGTGTCCTTTGCTTTATAGAAGCTTCTAAGTTTGAGGAGGTCCCATTTACTAATTGTCAATCTCAGTGTCTGGAATTAAGTTTCGAAGGGGTCTTCTATACCAATTTGTTCAAGGGTACCTCCCACTTTCTCTTCTAAGAGGTTCAGTGTGGCAGGATTTATCACGATGTGTTTGATCCGTTTGACTTGAGGTTTGTGCATGGCGATAGACATGGTTCTATCTGCAGTTCTACACACCATCATCCAGATGTGCCAGCATCATTTGTTGAAGATGATTTACTCCTCCCATTGTATAGTTTTAACTGTTTTGTCAAAAATCAGGTGTTCGAAGGTGTGTGCGTTATTATCATGTTTTATATTTAATTCCATTGGTCTACTGCTCTATTTCTTGGCAATACCAGGCCCTTTTCAGGAGGATTGCTTTGTAGTAGAGCTTAAAGTTGGGAATGGTGATGACCTCTGAACTTCCTTTATTGTACAGGATATTTTGCCTATCCTGGTTCTCTTGTTTTCCAATATAAAGTCCATTATTATTATCCTTTCAAGGTTCGTGAAGAATTGTGCTGGGATTTTAATGGGCATGGCACAGTATCTATGGATTGATTTCGACAAGATTGCCATTTTTACAATGTTCATCCTACCAAGAGCATGGGAGATCTTTCCATTTTCTGCTATCTTCTTGAATTTCTTTCTTTAAAGCCACAAAGTTCTTATTATTAGGTCATTTGCTTATTTGGTAAGCATTATCCCAAGGTATTCTATGTTGTATGTGGCTATTGTAAATGATGATGTTTCTCAGATTTCTTTCTCAGCCCCTTTGTTGTCTGAATCAAGTAGGATTACTCATCTTTTTTGAGAATATCTTGTATCCTGCTAGTTTGCTGGAGGCGTTTGTAAGCCTCAGGTGTTCCCTGGTAGAAGATGTTTTTTTTTGTGTGTGTGTGTGTGTGTTTTTGTTTTGTTTTGTTTTTTTGTTTTTTGTTTTTGTTTTCGTTTTTTTGTTTTTTTTTTTTTTTTTTTTTGGTGGGGGTTCAATTTTGTAAACTATCATATCATCTGCAAATAGAGAAAGTTTGATTTCTTCATTTCCATTTTGTGTCTCCATGATCTACCTTTGTTTTCTTATTGCTTTAGCTAGTACTTCAAGTACAATATTGGAGATATGGAATGAGATGACAGCCTTGTCTGGTTCTTGATTTTAGAGAAATCCCCTAAAACTTCCCTCCATTCAATTTGATATTGTCTGTTGGGCTATGAATAGTGCTCATTTTATGTTTAGATATGTTCCTGTTACCCCTGATCGCTCCAAGGCCTTTTTCGTGAAAGGGTGTTGATTTTTGCTGAAGGCTTTTTCAGAATCTAAGGAGATTATCGGGTGGTTATCTTTTTCAGTTTTTTTGTAAGGTGGATCACCTTGATAGGTTTTAGAATGTTAAACAACCCCTGCATACCAGTGATGAAGCCTACTTGGTCATGGTGGGTGATTTCTGTGATGTATGCTTGGATTCGGTTTGCCAGTATTTTATTGAGTATTTTTGCATCAATGTTCTTTAGGGATATTGGTCAGTAGTTTTTATTCCTAGTTGTGTCTTTGTGTGTCCTGAATACCAAGGTGATTGTGGCCTCCAAAAAAAAAAAGTGTTTGGCAATGAACTTTCTGTTTCTATTATGTGGAACAATTTGGGGAGTACGAAATTTAGATCTTCCTTGATTTTCCAGTAGAATTCTGGACTAAAGCCATCTGGCCCTGGTCTTTTTTGTGTGTCTGTCTCTCTCTCTCTCTCTCTGTCTCTCTCTCTCTCTCTCTCTCTCTGTGGTGTGTGTGTGTGTGTGTGTGTGTGTGTGTGTGTGTGTGTGCGTGTGGTGGAAGGCTTTTGATGACTGCTTCTACTTCGTTAGGGGTTTATAGGTCTATTTAAGTTTTTTGTCTGTTTTTGATTTTATTTTGGTGATAATTTTCAAGAAATTTGTTCATTTCCTTTGCATTCTCAAGTTTTGTGGAGTACAGGTTTTCAAGGTATGACCTGAATATTGTCTGGAGCTCACAGAGGTCACACCTTTAATCCCAGCCCTAGAGAGGTATAAAAGGTAGAAGCAGGGGATTGAGGAGTCAGGCTCAGAGTTCTCCAGCCCCTCCAAGGAGAGGAAGGTGTCTGAAACTTGGTGAGAGTTTGTGGAGACAGGAATAGCGCTTTCTTCCTGACATAAAGGTAAGAGATAGTGGCTTGGCTTTCTCTGGGTCTGCTATGTATCTTGCTGCACTCAACATTATTGGCAGCACATAGGAGTTAGAGGAAGTCAGATCTCTGTGAGTTGTAGTGTAGCATAGCACGGTCTTAGAGCTAGTACCAGGAATGTAGGGTGTGACCACTGACAAACACTGTCTCCAAAAAATACAATTGATTTTGTAATTTTCAACACGATCAAACTCAGTTCAATCTCTGTCCTGAAAGTAGACGTAATTAACACGAACATGTCTTGTTTCGTTATTCTTCCACTAAGATTGGAAGGTTACTGAAGCCCTGGTTAGATTCCAGTGGTCATGGCAATGGTTACATAAAATGGAAAGCTGATTATAGACTATAAAACTAATTGTTTAACAATACAGAGACAGATGCTTAGAGTTTGAGATGACTTGGAGAATGGGATTTTCCTGTTAACAGAGAGACAGTTCAATCTGTTTCCTGATGGGAGATCCAATCAAACTGGTCACATACAAGCTATACCACTAAGCTCAGGTAGGAGGATTAATGAGATTTCCATGTCAGCTCAGAATGAAAAAAGAGTTTAGATAGGGCTGAGCTTCATTGATCCAATGAATATGGAAATCTTACAACTGTCTACATGTCATCATGAGAGTAAATCCCAGAATTGAAAATTGGGGGAGAAGTTTTGTTTGCTTGTTTGTTTTGTTTTGTTAATTTTTTGTTTTTTTTCAAGACACGGTTTCTGTGTATTGCATTGCAGTCTGTACTGGAATTCAATCTGTAGAACAGGCTTCTCTTGAACTCACAGAGATCTGCCTGCCTCTGTGCCCCAAGTGCCGGGACTAAAGGTGTGAGAAACCAATGCCTGTGCATGGACTAGTGTTAGAGTTAACCTGAGTCTTTGGTACAATCTGGTCTCCCCCCACACACACCTTCCCCACATCTGATTCTCTCAAGCCACAGCTGTGAAAGCTCAAGTATGATTGGGTGGGGATATGCTCACTTATCCAATCAGATGGCAGAATATGGCTGATGGTGGCGATTTGAAAGGAAGGTGTAAGAGGATATGGGCATATAAGGGTTATCCTGGCCAGGTTAAACAGAGTTGTTTGGATCCTCAAGTCACTAACACAACTGCTGGGATTGGAACACCTCTTATGTGTGTGCTGATCAGGTTAGCCATTCAAGCCCATCAGGACATACAACCTTACCAAGGATCTCCAGTCCCTCGGGCCATCTTAGTAACCTTGGTTTTGTTATTATGTTTGGTTTTGCTATTTGAAGCTGAAAATCTCATTTAGCCCCGGTTAGCCTAGAACCCCACATGCAGCTTAGTGTTATGAGAGTATTGTGAGACTTGCTGATTCAGCAGAAGGGTCGACCTAGGTGAGTCAGAAAGTGTGACATGGAGGGGAAGAGTGTGGATGGAGAGAAGTGACTACAGAGTTCAGAATGTGGGTCGAGTTGAATCAGAGCTGTCTTGGAGTAGTGAATAAATGAAAAGAGACAGTGGTGCATGGAGCACAGGTGCTAACCTGCTGTGCCCTTTAAGAGAATGATGAGGGTGCGATATTCAGGGGTTAAGACACACTGAGCAAGTACGGACCAACAACTCCAACCTGGCTTAAAAGGATTTAATTCAATGTGATTATGGACTTGTTAACTGAAGATGAAGAAAATTCTGTAGAAGCCCACAGATGGCCATGAGTCTCAGCGAAGCATCAAGTTGACAAATTGTCAGTACTCAAACTCCTAAAGAGTGGTCTGGGGCTCATCTTGGCTGCAGGTCTAAAATATTAGAAATGACAGTGACTGTCTCCATTTCACATATTCTCCCAACAACCCCCACTGATTGAATGCAAAGTAAACTTGGCAGTGGGATTTTTAACTTTGATCTTGTGGATCAAGAAAGACATTTGAAGATGATTTCCCACAAAATAGTCTAGATCTTGTTTAATTTTCCACTCTCTCATTGCCCAGGGTTGTAGTATTCTGGGGAGCAGTGTTTTTGATTAGCAGAATAACGGGGAGATTTGTTGCCATGGTGGCTCATGTCCATGAGCATGAGGCCTTTGAGGGACCTATGCCTATGAGAAGTCAGACAGTGTGTAATAGGAAATATGGGTTTTCCAACATTTCTAGACTAGTGACCAAAGCCCGGCAGGGTTTACGCCATGAAGGGGCAGAGAGTCCTGCTGAAAGTGACTTGTCTGAAAGGATTAATTCCTCTGAATATTCCCATAGCACCTGTCTGTGTGAAGGTCAAGATGAGTTCGCCATTGACACTCCAGATGCTGGCAAGAAGTAGTCTGCTCAAAAATGAAGCCTTGGCTATCTCTGCTCTGAATAAACTACCCATGGAGCTCTTCCCACCGCTATTCAAAGATGCCTTTAAGGGGAAACAAACCAAGATCCTAAGTGCTATGGTGGCAGCCTGGCCTTTCAGATGCCTTCCCTTGGGAGCACTGATGAAGTTTCCTGACCTGGAGATCTTGAAGTCTGTGCTGGCTGGCCTTGATTTGCTGACTCAGCAGAAGGATCGACCTAGGTGAGTCAGAAAGTGTGACATGGAGGGGAAGAGTGTGGATGGAGAGAAGTGACTACAGAGTTCAGAATGTGGGTCGAGTTGAATCAGAGCTGTCTTAGAGAAGTGAATAAATGAAAAGAGACAGTGGTGCATGGAGCCCACTGCTAAGAGATGTAGTCAACACACAATGTGTCTACCTCGGCCTCTGTAGCCAGGCCCTAGAAAGGAAACTTTTGAGTCTTGGTTTCCAGGATGCATTCAAGGGAAGTGGATGTGTGAGGTGAACGTCGATTATACATTGGCAGTCCTGCCATTTGAATCCCCTTCTTGTTTGACCAACAGGAATTGCAAATTAGAGGTGCTTGATTTTCGGGATGCCCATCCTAACTTCTGGAACGTGTGGGCTGGAACAGAGGATGGTGTCTGCTCTCCAGATGTCGTCGTAGAGACCCAACCAGTGGTGCACCATCCCGAAAGACAGGGAAAAGAGGTTGTGACTGTGATGATGAACCTTTCCCTCCATTCCAGACATCTCTGTGAATACCTGGAATGTTTCCACTGCTGGGCCCAGCAGAGAAAAGATGTGCTGCAGGTGATCTGTGAAAAGCTGGAGTTTGGGGCCCGCCCTGTCTATAACCCCCTAGAGCTGCTGGAGGTATTTGCGCCATGCAGTATACGGGAACTGGAAGTGAATGCTCGCTGGGACCTGAGGACCCTTGCAAAGTTTGCCCCTGGCCTGGGCCAGATGAAAAACCTTCAGAAACTCCTTCTTCATGAAGTCTTCACACCCTTGCCTTGGTTGTGGAACCAAGAGATGAAACGACGGTGTTTTCGACAGATCGTTTCTCAGTTCTCCCAACTCAACAAGCTCCAGCATCTCTGTTTGAATCGTGTCTTCCTCCTGAATGCAAGACTGGACCAAGTGCTCAGGTAAGGAAGGATAGAGAGCTTGTTTCACAGGCCAGAGAAGAGCCTTTCCGTGTTACATGAAACATCAGTGTACACCTGGGGCTTGCCAGCCACTGGTGACTACACACGGATATGACCTCTGAATGATTGCTCTAGTAGTCTTTCTGCTATTCTCGCCACCATCACCGAGAAACGGTCTTTGAAACCTGACCTACAGAGGGGAGGGTGTTTTAAGTCACATGTTGCCCCATGTCAGCACTGTCCTCAGAACTGTATGCACAGTTTACATCGCTCTCTGATTTTCCAAGGGACAGGGGCTCTCTGAGCACAGGTAGTGTCTAAGTCAATGGAAAATTACTGAGAGTGAAGTGATTAGGGTGGGTCAAAGGGAAGACCTCTCAGTAGTACAGAGGCTGTGCTAGGAGGTGGGACTCATGAGGACCAATGTTAGCACACACAGAGAAGGCTCTGAGTTGCCACCAGGTCTTCTTTCTTGGCTTCCTGCTGGCCCCATTTGTCATCTGATGAGGCTTTGAGTTTGACAGCGCAGGGGAACCAGGGTTGGGGACCTAAGCAGTCACATGATTTTGCCTGTGCTATTACTTCTCCATCTGAGAGCATTCTGGAATTGACCTCCACCACGATCTCAGAACGACATTAGGACACACTAACCACTGCTCACTTGAAGTTGGTGCCCTTTGTCTACCACTATGAAACTTACTGAGATAACCTGCCTTGTCTTTCTGTAGGAACTTGGAGAGTCCCTTAGAGACCCTAGCAATCACTCGCTGCTCACTATCAGAATCAGACATGAGTTACCTGTCCCAGTGCCCAAGCGTCCATCGGCTCACACATCTGGACCTGAGTGGTGTCACCTTTTTAAATTTAAGTCATCCACTTCTGGGAAGACTGCTAGAGAGATTGACAGCTACCCTGCAGACATTAAAATTGAAGGGTTGTATGCTCATGGACTTCCAAATGGATGTCATCCTCCCTGCCCTGAGCCAGTGTTCCCAGCTGGTGGAGGTGAATTTGATGAAGAACTTCCTGTCTTTGACCAGCCTTAAGAAGCTGCTTCAGCACACTGCCCACCTGACACAGCTCACCTTGGAGATGTATCCTGCCCCTGATGAAGTGTATGATGACTTTGGTGTTGTTCTGCCAGACAGATTTGTCCAATGTTGTTCTGAGCTCTTGGACACTCTTAGAGCAATAAGACAGCCAAAGGAGGTCTACTTTGTGAGTAAGAAGTGTCTAGATTGCAGGCGATTCTGTGTCTATCACCAAGAGGCCTCCCTATGTTCATGTTGGGAATAAAGGATGAGAGATTACTGCTGGCCTGAGAAAGGAAATCAAGGACTCCAGTGACTCTTTAGAGAGACACAGAGCTTGTCTATTCAAGGTGTTTTGGATATACTTGGAGACAATGTCATACCAAGGAATCAGAGGAGAGAGAGAGAGAGAAGCTTTGACATGGACAATCAGGGCCTGCTCATCTGCTCAGGGCCAACGGTGAAGACCCAACCTCAGATAGGAAAAGGGATTTGAGAACACTGTGTACTGACCCCACCACAGTCAGTGTGTGAGAGTTCAGATACACAGGGGAGGGGATAAAGACAGAGCATAGTACAAAGAGCACCATGGACTGGATGAAATGTGTTCCATGTCTCTGCCTCCACCTTTTCTTTGCCTGACTTACATAAAGATTTGTAATATGTGCACATATATTTCCTTTTTGAAGAGTAACATTGACTGTAGAATGAACTGTTGTTGAGAGCACGGTCCTCTCCCTTTTCAACTGAGATCTGTCTTTCTGTGTTTATGAGAGGCATTTAAGCTGGATATTACTTGCCTCGCCCACCATCCTTAACGTTACAGTTTCCAATAAGCTCAATAAAAAATGCTTTTGCATGAGAGAGTGTGTTGCACACTTTTAATTTACTATGGTTTTCCCTTGACAATCCCAGACTTGTGCACTGTGCTCACTGTGTTTGCATACTCTTGTGTCTCTTTGTCTCTACACCTTCTGCGTCTTAGAACTTTCAGGCAGATGCTAACCTACCATGCCACACTCTTGGGATTTTTATACCTCAGCTTCATGTAATCTCATCATAAAGTCCGAGATAAACTCTTGGAATGATGGATGACTCAGCGAATGAGGGTGCTTCATAACTTCTCTGGGGACCAGTGTTTGATCTTAGCGGGCAGAAACACGTGGACCTCTTTCCGGATATCTGACATTCATTTCTGGTTTCTGGAAGCGCTTGCTGTTACCTCCATATACATACACACATACCACACACATGCCCTTCAAAAGACATTTTCTTAAAGATAAGTAAAGTTAAAGTGTGGAAAAACACAAATGAATTTATAGTATTAAACAGGAATCCAGTCTAGAGGTCGATATCCCCACAGGGTTTAACCCATCAAAGTATGAAAAAGATAATAGCAAGTAGACTGATGATGCCCATGTGGGAATCAGATTCCCACATAGACAGTTGCGGTAAATGGTCCCTGTGTTTCTGCAGCCTGGCCTTGTCCTCCCTGCCTGCATCTTGATTCCAGTCAGCTCAGTGTTTAGTTGTGGGTGTTTGCTTATGCTTCCATCAGGTACTAGATGAGGGCTCCATGGTGTTGGATAAATTAGTTGTTGATCTCATGATCAGGGAAGGGCATTTATGGTAGCCTTTGCAATGTTGCACAAATTTTTAACTGGGGTCATTCTCGCAGGTACTTGGACATTTCTTTAGGTTCAGTTTTCTCTTCAATCCTATAATGGCTCCCCTTTTTATGGTCTCTCTCTTTCTCTTTCTCTCTCTTTTCTCTCTTCTATTCCTCTGCTGACTCAGTCTTCCTAATCCCACGTGGTTTCCCCTCCTCCCCTTCTATTTCTCCTAGTCCCCACCACACTAACGGCTCCCCAATCCACTTGTGCTCTGGAGAATTTTTTGTTTCCACCTTCATTGAGGGACCTTATATGAATATCTTAGATCTTCCTTGTGTATCAGTTTCGCTGGTGTTGTCAATTATATGCTGGTGAGCCTTTGCTCTATGTCTAAAATACACATGTGAGCAAGTACATAGCATGTCCTTCTTTTTGTGACTGTGTTACTTCTTTCAGGATGGTTTCCTCAAGTTCCATCCTCTTGCCTGAGAATTTCAAGATTCCATTGTTTTTTTCTTTCCCCCCACAGAGTAGTAATCCATTGCATAGAAGTGCCATCATATCTTCTTTATCCATTCTTCAGTTGAGGGGCATCTAGGTTGCATCCACGTTCTTGCTGTTACAAATAATGCACCACGAACACAGTTGAGCATATGTCTTTGTGGCATGGATGTGCATCCTTTGGGTATATGACTAAGAGAGGGATCAGCGGGTCCTGTAGTAGACTGATTCCGAATTTCCTGAGGAACCGCCACACTGACCTCCAAATTGGCTGTGTAAGTTTGCACTCTCAGCAGCAGAGAAGGAGTGTTCTCCTTTCTCCACATCCTCTCCAGGATAAGATGTCATTGGTGTTCCGAATTTTAGCCATTCTGGCAGGAGTAAGATGGTATCTCAAAGTTCTTTTGATTTGCATTTCCCTGATAGTTAAGGATGTTGATCACTTCATTTCGTGTCTTTCGGTCATTTTGAATTCCTCCATTGAGAATACTTTTCATTTCTGTACCCCGTTTTTTAATAGGGGTATATGGTGTTTTGATGGCTATATTCTTGCTTTTTTTTTTTTTTTTTTGGTATATTTTGGAGATCAGCCTTGTGTCAGATGTAGGAGTGGTGAAAAACTTCCCAGTCTGTGGCCTGCCATTTGGTCTTGTCAACTGTGTCCTTTGCTTTATAGAAGCTTCTAAGTTTGAGGAGGTCCCATTTACTAATTGTCAATCTCACTGTCTGGAATTAAGTTTTTGAAGGGGTCTTCTATACCAATTTGTTCAAGGGTACCTCCCACTTTCTCTTCTAAGAGGTTCAGTGTGGCAGGATTTATCACGATGTGTTTGATCCGTTTGACTTGAGGTTTGTGCATGGCGATAGACATGGTTCTATCTGCAGTTCTACACACCATCATCCAGTTGTGCCAGCATCATTTGTTGAAGATGATTTACTCCTACCATTGTATAGTTTTAACCGTTTTGTCACAAATCAGGTGTTCGAAGGTGTGTGCGTTATTATCATGTTTTCTATTCAATTCCATTGGTCTACTGCTCTATTTCTTGGCAATACCAGGCCCTTTTCAGGAGGATTGCTCTGTAGTAGAGCTTAAAGTTGGGAATGGTGATGACCTCTGAACTTCCTTTATTGTACAGGATATTTTGCCTATCCTGGTTCTCTTGTTTTCCAATATAAAGTCCATTATTATTATCCTTTCAAGGTTCGTGAAGAATTGTGCTGGGATTTTAATGGGCATTGCACAGTATCTATGGATTGATTTCGACAAGATTGCCATTTTTACAATGTTCATCCTACCAAGAGCATGGAAGATCTTTCCATTTTCTGCTATCTTCTTGAATTTCTTTCTTTAAAGCCACAAAGTTCTTATTATTAGGTCATTTGCTTATTTGGTAAGCATTACCCCAAGATATTCTATGTTGTTTGTGGTTATTGTAGGTGATGATATTTCTCAGATTTCTTTCTCAGCCCCTTTGTTGTCTGAATAAAGAAGGGCAACTCATTATTTTGGGAATATCTTGTATCCTGCTAGTTTGCTGAAGGTGTTTGTAAGCCTCAGGTGTTCCCTGGTAGAAGATGGTTTTTTGTTTTTTTGTTTTTTGTTTTTTGTTTTTGTTTTTGTTTTTTTGTTTTTTTTTTTTTGGTGGGGGTTCAATTTTGTAAACTATCATATCATCTGCAAATAGAGAAAATTTGATTTCTTCATTTCCATTTTGTGTCTCCATGATCTACCTTTGTTTTCTTATTGCTTTAGCTAGTACTTCAAGTACAATATTGGAGATATGGAATGAGATGACAGCCTTGTCTTGTTCTTGATTTTAGAGAAATCCCCTTAAACTTCCCTCCATTCAATTTGATATTGTCTGTTGGTCTACTGAATAGTGCTCTTTTTATGTTTAGATATGTTCCTGTTACCCCTGATCGCTCCAAGGCCTTTTTCTTGAAAGGGTGTTGATTTTTGCTGAAGGCTTTTTCAGAATGTAAGGAGATTATTGGGTGGTTATCTTTTTCAGTTTTTTTTGTAAGGTGGATCACCTTGATAGATTTTAGTATGTTAAACAACCCCTGCATACCAGTGATGAAGCCTACTTGGTCATGGTGGGTGATTTCTGTGATGTATGCTTGGATTCGGTTTGCCAGTATTTTATCGAGTATTTTTGCATCAATATTCATTAGGGATATTGGTCTGTAGTTTTTATTCCTAGTTGTGTCTTTGTGTGGCCTGAATACCAACGTGATTGTGGCCTCCAAAAAAAAAAAAAAAGTGTTTGGCAATGAACTTTCTGTTTCTATTATGTGGTACAATTTGGGGAGTACGAAATTTAGATCTTCCTTGATTTTCCAGTAGAATTCTGGACTGAAACCATCTGGCCCTGGTCTTTTTTGTGTGTCTGTCTCTCTCTCTCTCTCTCTCTCTCTCTCTCTCTCTCTCTCTCTCTCTTTCTCTCTCTCTCTGTGTGTGTGTGTGGTGGAAGGCTTTTGATGACTGCTTCTACTTCGTATGGGGTATATAGGTCTATTTAAGTTGTTTGTCTGTTATTGATTTTATTTGGTGATAATTTTCAAGAAATTTGTTCATTTCCTTTGCATTCTCAAGTTTTGTGGAGTACAGGTTTTCAAGGTATGACCTGAATATTGTCTGGAGCTCACAGAGGTCACACCTTTAATCCCAGCCCTAGAGAGGTATAAAAGGTAGAAGCAGGGGATTGAGGAGTCAGTCTCAGAATTCTCCAGCCCCTCCAAGGAGAGGAAGGTGTCTGAAACTTGGTGAGAGTTTGTGGAGACAGGAATAGCGCTTTCTTCCTGACATAAAGGTAAGAGGTAGTGGCTTGGCTTTCTCTGGGTCTGCTATGTATCTTGCTGCACTCAACATTATTGGCAGCACATGGGAGTTAGAGGAAGTCAGATCTCTGTGAGTTGTAGGGTAGCATAGCACGGTCTTAGAGCTAGTACCAGGAATGTAGGGTGTGACCACTGACAAACACTGTCTCAAAAAAAAATACAATTGATTTTGTAATTTTCAACACGATCAAACTCAGTTCAATCTCTGTTCTGAAAGTAGATGTAATTAACACGAACATGTCTTGTTTCATTATTCTTCCACTAAGATTGGAAGGTTACTGAAGCCGTGGTTAGATTCCAGTGGTCATGGCAATGATTACATAAAATGGAAAGCTGATTAAAGACTATAAAACTAATTATTTAACAATACAGAGACAGATGCTTAGAGTTTGAGATGACTTGGAGAATGGGTTTTTACTGTTACCATAGACTCAGTTCAATCTGTTTCCTGATGGGAGATACAATCAAACTGGTCACATACAAGCTATACCACTAAGCTCAGGTAGGAGGATTAATGAGATTTCCATGTCAGCTCAGAATGAATAAAGAGTTTAGATAGGGCTGAGCTTCATTGATCCAATGAATATGGAAATCTTACAACTGTCTACATGTCATCATGAGAGTAAATCCCAGAATTGAAAATTGGGGGAGAAGTTTTGTTTGCTTGTTTGTTTTGTTTTGTTAATTTTTTGTTTTTTTTCAAGACACGGTTTCTGTGTATTGCATTGTGTAACGAGTACGGTTTTTCTGCCTGCCACCTGCTCTTGTTCCGCCACCAAGCCCCAAATAATACACAGAGACTCTGTATTTGGTACAATACTGTTGGCCTGGTTACTTGTTTCTTATCAGCTAGCTCTGCCTTAATTATTAACCCATTTCTGCTGATCTATGTATTTCTCTTACCGGGGAGCCGGCGGCATACTGCTTTCTTCAGACTCTCCATCTTGACTCCCTTTACTACTTCCTATTTCCTCCTTGTCTCCTAGTCCCTCCTATCTTCCTTTCCTATTGGCCAACAGTGCTTTATTATTAACCGTATGAGAAACATATACAGAATGACATCTCCCATCATCTCCTCTTTTCTTTTTAAATAAAAAGAAGCATTTTAACCTTAACATAGCAAAATATATTATACAACAGTTATCAAATAAGAATCACTGTTAACACTATTTAGTCCATTAACATTTAGCAAGATTTGAAGAAAATATTCCATCTTCTATCCTATCTTTGTGTGTCTAAAGTCTATACCATAACTATCTGTCTTCAACTCCTTCAAAGACCACAGAAGGATAATATATAAGCTCTAGAAATGACAGAGACAACTCACTGCCTGGTCACCCGAAGTTCTTTTGTAATCTTCCATCTTCAGCCCATAGGCCATAGTGTGTCTGGCAGACTCTTCAGCAAAGCAGGAAACTTTAAACTGTCATCTTGGCAGTTTGTCAGTCACTTTTCTCTGTGTCCTGCAGACTGTCTGGCAGACTCTTCCATGAAGCAGAACTCTGTAGCAATGTCCATCTTGAATCAGCAGTCACTTTTCTGTGGGTCCTGCATGTCCAGTTTATACAGCATAAAGTCAAACAGTCCAGACAAGAGCAGTATCTTGTCCAAATGGCTAGTCTTGCCATATTGGAGGCAAACTCCATAACGAGTTTCTTCAATGTCCATCTTCCTTTCTGGTGCAGGTGGTATTGCCAAGAGCAATTATGTCTCATTGTCACGAAAACCCTAAGCCATTTTAAATGCCATATTCTGTAGGTCTTTGAAAGGTTTGAAGAATGCCTATCTATCTCAAATACATCTCTGTGTATCTTGAAAATCTAACTCACCTAGCTATAAGTTTTGACTATTATAGGTAACTATGTAAAATCTGTACTAAATTATACATTACATTTTTAAATGAGCTATATAAACACAATACCTAAACAAAAGGAGAAGATACACATCACAAAATTGACCTTAAATTGTATCAATAAATGAAAATCCATTCCAAAACAAAGTATTCATACCATAATTCCCTTTTTACCTTTAAAAAGAATTTGGCTGTGATCATTAGCCATTTATAACCAAGTCCATTTAAATGAAAACAAACATTTATAAACAATATTTGGGAATTTGGGCGTCGTTTTTTCCAAACTACTTCCTGCTGATAGGGGGCGCTGTCATGGGAATCTTGGCTGTAGTCTGCAAGGCTGCTTTGTTTAAGCTGTTTTGAATGTTGGATCATCAGGAACTCTGTTTCAGGGGGTCTGGCTTGATCAAACCACATTAGTCTGGAAGGAATCCACAGCTTTTCATTTTCTGTGGAAACAAAAATAGAAATCCTTTTCCCCAGTAACTTGTCCTTGAACTTAAATGTTGGAGTCAAAGCATTTTTAAAATATACAAATTGAATTAATGCTGCAGCATTTCCTTTATCAGTTGTTGTTATTTTCTCAGCAGTCAAACAATGCAGAGACAACACAACAGCATACAGTAACCAGATTCTCTCTGAGCTTTTCATCTTTACATGGCTTTATTATTACTCTGTTTATTTTAATTTTATTTTTTTTTTTTATTTTTTGACATAGGGTTTCACTTTGTAACTCTTATCTGTCCTGGAATTTACTCTGCATACCAGGTTTACTTTGCAAATCACAGAGATCTGCTTGCCTCTGTCTCCTGAGTGCTGGGATTAAACGCGTGTGCTACAACACCCAGTTCCTCTTTGTCTCTTTAAAACCATTTTTTTTTTTTCCAAGCCTATGTATTTTTTTTTTAAACACACTGTAAACTTTTAGCACCTTTTCTTAATGTCTCTACTGTAAATCTTTATCTTTTTCTGGCCATGAGTCTTTATCTGTTAAACAACAACATTGTTAAAATGAAAGTCATAGCTGTGTCAGCCGCGGTTTACCAAAGATGGTGGCGGGTACTTTTACCGCCAGCATGGAAAGCTGTGCTCACCGCCTTGGTCTGCGCTGCCACCCAGAAAGCATGCTGCCGGCTTGGAGATGTGGTCACTGCCATTGCCATCTCTCATACACACCAATAAACTGTTAGCAGAGTTATTTAAAAGCTGTGCGGTTTTTTGCCGTTTATGCTGAGTCAGGAACCTTCCCTTAAAGGAGCCGCGCGAATATCTGCTTGTCTCTAGCAAGTCAGAGTCCAACCGAGAAAAATGCTGTTACCAAGAAACCTTGCTTATTTCTGTTCTTTTGTTTCTACAACCCTTTTTTAAGCTTTTGTTAAATTTTAAGTGGAAGTTCTTATTAACCACATGGGCGCCATTTGTAACGAGTACAGGTTTTTCTGCCTGCCGCTTGGTTTTGTCCTGCCGCTGCGCCGCCAGCCCCAAATAATACACAGAGACTCTGTATTTGGTACAATACTGTTGGCCTGGTTACTTGTTTCTTATCAGCTAGCTCTGCCTTAATTATTAACCCATTTCTGCTGATCTATGTATTTCTCTTACCGGGGAGCCGGCGGCATACTGCTTTCTTCAGACTCTCCATCTTGACTCCCTTTACTACTTCCTATTTCCTCCTTGTCTCCTAGTCCCTCCTATCTTCCTTTCCTATTGGCCAACAGTGCTTTATTATTAACCGTATGAGAAACATATACAGAATGACATCTCCCATCAGCATTGCAGTCTGTACTGGAATTCAATCTGCAGAACAGGCTTCTCTTGAACTCACAGAGATCTGCCTGCCTCTGTGCCCCAAGTGCCGGGACTAAAGGTGTGAGAAACCAATGCCTGTGCATGGACTAGTGTTAGAGTTAACCTGAGTCTTTGGTACAATCTGGTCTCCCCCACACACACCTTTCCCACATCTGATTCTCTCAAGCCACAGCTGTGAAAGCTCAAGTATGATTGGGTGGGGATATGCTCAATTATCCAATCAGATGGCAGAATATGGCTAATGGTGGCGATTTGAATGGAACGTGTAAGAGGATATGGGCATATAAGGGTTATCCTGGCCAGGTTAAACAGAGTTGTTTGGATCCTCAAGTCACTAACACAACTGCTGGGATTGGAACACCTCTTATGTGTGTGCTGATCAGGTTAGCCATTCAAGCCCTTCAGGACATACAACCTTACCAAGGATCTCCAGTCCCTCGGGCCATCTTAGTAACCTTGGATTTGTTATTATGTTTGGTTTTGCTATTTGAAGCTGTAAATCTCATTTAGCCCTGGTTAGCCTAGAACCCCACATGCAGCTTAGTGTTATGAGAGTATTATGAGATTTGCTGATTCAGCAGAAGGGTCGACCTAGGTGAGTCAGAAAGTGTGACATGGAGGGGAAGAGTGTGGATGGAGAGAAGTGACTACAGAGTTCAGAATGTGGGTCGAGTTGAATCAGAGCTGTCTTGGAGAAGTGAATAAATGAAAAGAGACAGTGGTGCATGGAGCACAGGTGCTAACCTGCTGTGCCCTTTAAGAGAATGATGAGGTTGCGATATTCAGGGGTTAAGACACACTGAGCAAGTACCAACCAACAACTCCAATCTGGCTTAAAAGGATTTAATTCAATGTGATTATGGACTTGTTAACTGAAGATGAAGAAAATTCTGTAGAAGCCCACAGATGGCCATGAGTCTCAGCGAAGCATCAAGTTGACAAATTGTCAGTACTCAAACTCCTAAAGAGTGGTCTGGGGCTCATCTTGGCTGCAGGTCTAAAATATTAGAAATGACAGTGACTGTCTCCATTTCACATATTCTCCCAACAACCCCCACTGATTGAATGCAAAGTAAACTTGGCTGTGGGATTTGTAACTTTGATCTTGTGGATCAAGAAAGACATTTGAAGATGATTTCCCACAAAAGAGTCTAGCTCTTGTTTACTTTTCCACTCTCTCATTGCCCAGGGTTGTAGTATTCTGGGGAGCAGTGTTTTTGATTAGCAGAATAACGGGGAGATTTGTTGCCATGGTGGCTCATGTCCATGAGCATGAGGCCTTTGAGGGACCTATGCCTATGAGAAGTCAGACAGTGTGTAATAGGAAATATGGGTTTTCCAACATTTCTAGACTAGTGACCAAAGCCCGGCAGGGTTTACGCCATGAAGGGGCAGAGAGTCCTGCTGAAAGTGACTTGTCTGAAAAGATTAATTCCTCTGAATATTCCCGTAGCACCTGTCTGTGTGAAGGTCAAGATGAGTTCGCCATTGACACTCCAGATGCTGGCAAGAAGTAGTCTGCTCAAAAATGAAGCCTTGGCTATCTCTGCTCTGAATAAACTACCCATGGAGCTCTTCCCACCGCTATTCAAAGATGCCTTTAAGGGGAAACAAACCAAGATCCTAAGTGCTATGGTGGCAGCCTGGCCTTTCAGATGCCTTCCCTTGGGAGCACTGATGAAGTTTCCTGACCTGGAGATCTTGAAGTCTGTGCTGGCTGGCCTTGATTTGCTGACTCAGCAGAAGGATCGACCTAGGTGAGTCAGAAAGTGTGACATGGAGGGGAAGAGTGTGGATGGAGAGAAGTGACTACAGAGTTCAGAATGTGGGTCGAGTTGAATCAGAGCTGTCTTAGAGAAGTGAATAAATGAAAAGAGACAGTGGTGCATGGAGCCCACTGCTAAGAGATGTAGTCAACACACAATGTGTCTACCTCGGCCTCTGTAGCCAGGCCCTAGAAAGGAAACTTTTGAGTCTTGGTTTCCAGGATGCATTCAAGGGAAGTGGATGTGTGAGGTGAACGTCGATTATACATTGGCAGTCCTGCCATTTGAATCCCCTTCTTGTTTGACCAACAGGAATTGCAAATTAGAGGTGCTTGATTTTCGGGATGCCCATCCTAACTTCTGGAACGTGTGGGCTGGAACAGAGGATGGTGTCTGCTCTCCAGATGTCGTCGTAGAGACCCAACCAGTGGTGCACCATCCCGAAAGACAGGGAAAAGAGGTTGTGACTGTGATGATGAACCTTTCCCTCCATTCCAGACATCTCTGTGAATACCTGGAATGTTTCCACTGCTGGGCCCAGCAGAGAAAAGATGTGCTGCAGGTGATCTGTGAAAAGCTGGAGTTTGGGGCCCGCCCTGTCTATAACCCCCTAGAGCTGCTGGAGGTATTTGCGCCATGCAGTATACGGGAACTGGAAGTGAATGCTCGCTGGGACCTGAGGACCCTTGCAAAGTTTGCCCCTGGCCTGGGCCAGATGAAAAACCTTCAGAAACTCCTTCTTCATGAAGTCTTCACACCCTTGCCTTGGTTGTGGAACCAAGAGATGAAACGACGGTGTTTTCGACAGATCGTTTCTCAGTTCTCCCAACTCAACAAGCTCCAGCATCTCTGTTTGAATCGTGTCTTCCTCCTGAATGCAAGACTGGACCAAGTGCTCAGGTAAGGAAGGATAGAGAGCTTGTTTCACAGGCCAGAGAAGAGCCTTTCCGTGTTACATGAAACATCAGTGTACACCTGGGGCTTGCCAGCCACTGGTGACTACACACGGATATGACCTCTGAATGATTGCTCTAGTAGTCTTTCTGCTATTCTCGCCACCATCACCGAGAAACGGTCTTTGAAACCTGACCTACAGAGGGGAGGGTGTTTTAAGTCACATGTTGCCCCATGTCAGCACTGTCCTCAGAACTGTATGCACAGTTTACATCGCTCTCTGATTTTCCAAGGGACAGGGGCTCTCTGAGCACAGGTAGTGTCTAAGTCAATGGAAAATTACTGAGAGTGAAGTGATTAGGGTGGGTCAAAGGGAAGACCTCTCAGTAGTACAGAGGCTGTGCTAGGAGGTGGGACTCATGAGGACCAATGTTAGCACACACAGAGAAGGCTCTGAGTTGCCACCAGGTCTTCTTTCTTGGCTTCCTGCTGGCCCCATTTGTCATCTGATGAGGCTTTGAGTTTGACAGCGCAGGGGAACCAGGGTTGGGGACCTAAGCAGTCACATGATTTTGCCTGTGCTATTACTTCTCCATCTGAGAGCATTCTGGAATTGACCTCCACCACGATCTCAGAACGACATTAGGACACACTAACCACTGCTCACTTGAAGTTGGTGCCCTTTGTCTACCACTATGAAACTTACTGAGATAACCTGCCTTGTCTTTCTGTAGGAACTTGGAGAGTCCCTTAGAGACCCTAGCAATCACTCGCTGCTCACTATCAGAATCAGACATGAGTTACCTGTCCCAGTGCCCAAGCGTCCATCGGCTCACACATCTGGACCTGAGTGGTGTCACCTTTTTAAATTTAAGTCATCCACTTCTGGGAAGACTGCTAGAGAGATTGACAGCTACCCTGCAGACATTAAAATTGAAGGGTTGTATGCTCATGGACTTCCAAATGGATGTCATCCTCCCTGCCCTGAGCCAGTGTTCCCAGCTGGTGGAGGTGAATTTGATGAAGAACTTCCTGTCTTTGACCAGCCTTAAGAAGCTGCTTCAGCACACTGCCCACCTGACACAGCTCACCTTGGAGATGTATCCTGCCCCTGATGAAGTGTATGATGACTTTGGTGATGTTCTGCCAGACAGATTTGTCCAATGTTGTTCTGAGCTCTTGGACACTCTTAGAGCAATAAGACAGCCAAAGGAGGTCTACTTTGTGAGTAAGAAGTGTCTAGATTGCAGGCGATTCTGTGTCTATCACCAAGAGGCCTCCCCTATGTTCATGTTGGGAATAAAGGATGAGAGATTACTGCTGGCCTGAGAAAGGAAATCAAGGACTCCAGTGACTCTTTAGAGAGACACAGAGCTTGTCTATTCAAGGTGTTTTGGATATACTTGGAGACAATGTCATACCAAGGAATCAGAGGAGAGAGAGAGAGAGAAGCTTTGACATGGACAATCAGGGCCTGCTCATCTGCTCAGGGCCAACGGTGAAGACCCAACCTCAGATAGGAAAAGGGATTTGAGAACACTGTGTACTGACCCCACCACAGTCAGTGTGTGAGAGTTCAGATACACAGGGGAGGGGATAAAGACAGAGCATAGTACAAAGAGCACCATGGACTGGATGAAATGTGTTCCATGTCTCTGCCTCCACCTTTTCTTTGCCTGACTTACAAAAAGATTTGTAATATGTGCACATATATTTCCTTTTGAAGAGTAACATTGACTGTAGAATGAACTGTTGTTGAGAGCACGGTCCTCTCCCTTTTCAACTGAGATCTGTCTTTCTGTGTTTATGAGAGGCATTTAAGCTGGATATTACTTGCCTCGCCCACCATCCTTAACGTTACAGTTTCCAATAAGCTCAATAAAAAATGCTTTTGCATGAGAGAGTGTGTTGCACACTTTTAATTTACTATGGTTTTCCCTTGACAATCCCAGACTTGTGCACTGTGCTCACTGTGTTTGCATACTCTTGTGTCTCTTTGTCTCTACACCTTCTGCGTCTTAGAACTTTCAGGCAGATGCTAACCTACCATGCCACACTCTTGGGATTTTTATACCTCAGCTTCATGTAATCTCATCATAAAGTCCGAGATAAACTCTTGGAATGATGGATGACTCAGCGAATGAGGGTGCTTCATAACTTCTCTGGGGACCAGTGTTTGATCTTAGCGGGCAGAAACACGTGGACCTCTTTCCGGATATCTGACATTCATTTCTGGTTTCTGGAAGCGCTTGCTGTTACCTCCATATACATACACACATACCACACACATGCCCTTCAAAAGACATTTTCTTAAAGATAAGTAAAGTTAAAGTATGGAAAAACACAAATGAATTTATAGTATTAAACAGGAATCCAGTCTAGAGGTCGATATCCCCACAGGGTTTAACCCATCAAAGTATGAAAAAGATAATAGCAAGTAGACTGATGATGCCCATGTGGGAATCAGATTCCCACATAGACAGTTGCGGTAAATGGTCCCTGTGTTTCTGCAGCCTGGCCTTGTCCTCCCTGCCTGCATCTTGATTCCAGTCAGCTCAGTGTTTAGTTGTGGGTGTTTGCTTATGCTTCCATCAGGTACTAGATGAGGGCTCCATGGTGTTGGATAAATTAGTTGTTGATCTCATGATCAGGGAAGGGCATTTATGGTAGCCTTTGCAATGTTGCACAAATTTTTAACTGGGGTCATTCTCGCAGGTACTTGGACATTTCTTTAGGTTCAGTTTTCTCTTCAATCCTATAATGGCTCCCCTTTTTATGGTCTCTCTCTCCTTCTCACTCTCTTTCTCTCTCTTTTCTCTCTTCTATTCCTCTGCTGACTCAGTCTTCCCTAATCCCACGTGGTTTCCCCTCCTCCCCTTCTATTTCTCCTAGTCCCCACCACACTAACGGCTCCCCAATCCACTTGTGCTCTGGAGAATTTTTTGTTTCCACCTTCATTGAGGGACCTTATATGAATATCTTAGATCTTCCTTGTTTATCAGTTTCGCTGGTGTTGTCAATTATATGCTGGTGAGCCTTTGCTCTATGTCTAAAATACACATGTGAGCAAGTACATAGCATGTCCTTCTTTTTGTGACTGTGTTACTTCTTTCAGGATGGTTTCTTCAAGTTCCATCCTCTTGCCTGAGAATTTCAAGATTCCATTGTTTTTTTCTTTCCCCCACAGAGTAGTATTCCATTGTATAGAAGTGCCATCATATCTTCTTTATCCATTATTCAGTTGAGGGTCATCTAGGTTGCATCCACGTTCTTGCTGTTACAAATAATGCACCACGAACACAGTTGAGCATATGTCTTTGTGGCATGGATGTGCATCCTTTGGGTATATGACTAAGAGAGGGATCAGCGGGTCCTGTAGTAGACTGATTCCCAATTTCCTGAGGAACCGCCACACTGACCTCCAAATTGGCTGTGTAAGTTTGCACTCTCAGCAGCAGAGAAGGAGTGTTCTCCTTTCTCCACATCCTCTCCAGGATAAGATGTCATTGGTGTTCTGAATTTTAGCCATTCTGGCAGGAATAAGATGGTATCTCAAAGTTCTTTTGATTTGCATTTCCCTGATAGTTAAGGATGTTGATCACTTCATTTCGTGTCTTTCGGTCATTTTGAATTCCTCCATTGAGAATACTTTTCATTTCTGTACCCCGTTTTTTAATAGGGGTATTTGGTGTTTTGATGGCTATATTCTTGCTTTTTTTTGGTATATTTTGGAGATCAGCCTTGTGTCAGATGTAGGAGTGGTGAAAAACTTCCCAGTCTGTGGGCTGCCATTTGGTCTTGTCAACTGTGTCCTTTGCTTTATAGAAGCTTCTAAGTTTGAGGAGGTCCCATTTACTAATTGTCAATCTCAGCTGTCTGGAATTAAGTTTTTGAAGGGGTCTTCTATACCAATTTGTTCAAGGGTACCTCCCACTTTCTCTTCTAAGAGGTTCAGTGTGGCAGGATTTATCACGATGTGTTTGATCCGTTTGACTTGAGGTTTGTGCATGGCGATAGACATGGTTCTATCTGCAGTTCTACACACCATCATCCAGTTGTGCCAGCATCATTTGTTGAAGATGATTTACTCCTACCATTGTATAGTTTTAACCGTTTTGTCACAAATCAGGTGTTCGAAGGTGTGTGCGTTATTATCATGTTTTCTATTCAATTCCATTGGTCTACTGCTCTATTTCTTGGCAATACCAGGCCCTTTTCAGGAGGATTGCTCTGTAGTAGAGCTTAAAGTTGGGAATGGTGATGACCTCCTGAACTTCCTTTATTGTACAGGATATTTTGCCTATCCTGGTTCTCTTGTTTTCCAATATAAAGTCCATTATTATTATCCTTTCAAGGTTCGTGAAGAATTGTGCTGGGATTTTAATGGGCATTGCACAGTATCTATGGATTGATTTCGACAAGATTGCCATTTTTACAATGTTCATCCTACCAAGAGCATGGAAGATCTTTCCATTTTCTGCTATCTTCTTGAATTTCTTTCTTTAAAGCCACAAAGTTCTTATTATTAGGTCATTTGCTTATTTGGTAAGCATTACCCCAAGATATTCTATGTTGTTTGTGGCTATTGTAGGTGATGATATTTCTCAGATCTCTTTCTCAGCCCCTTTGTTGTCTGAATAAAGAAGGGTTACTCATTTTTTTGGGAATATCTTGTATCCTGCTAGTTTGCTGGAGGTGTTTGTAAGCCTCAGGTGTTCCCTGGTAGAAGATGGTTTTTTTTTTTTTTTTTTTGTTTTTTGTTTTTTTGTTTTTTGTTTTTTGTTTTTGTTTTTGTTTTTTTGTTTTTTTTTTTTTGGTGGGGGTTCAATTTTGTAAACTATCATATCATCTGCAAATAGAGAAAATTTGATTTCTTCATTTCCATTTTGTGTCTCCATGATCTACCTTTGTTTTCTTATTGCTTTAGCTAGTACTTCAAGTACAATATTGGAGATATGGAATGAGATGACAGCCTTGTCTTGTTCTTGATTTTAGAGAAATCCCCTTAAACTTCCCTCCATTCAATTTGATATTGTCTGTTGGTCTACTGAATAGTGCTCTTTTTATGTTTAGATATGTTCCTGTTACCCCTGATCGCTCCAAGGCCTTTTTCGTGAAAGGGTGTTGATTTTTGCTGAAGGCTTTTTCAGAATCTAAGGAGATTATCGGGTGGTTATCTTTTTCAGTTTTTTTTGTAAGGTGGATCACCTTGATAGACTTTAGTATGTTAAACAACCCCTGCATACCAGTGATGAAGCCTACTTGGTCATGGTGGGTGATTTCTGTGATGTATGCTTGGATTCGGTTTGCCAGTATTTTATTTTGTATTTTTGCATCAATATTCATTAGGGATATTGGTCTGTAGTTTTTATTCCTAGTTGTGTCTTTGTGTGGCCTGAATACCAAGGTGATTGTGGCCTCCAAAAAAAAAAGTGTTTGGCAATGAACTTTCTGTTTCTATTATGTGGTACAATTTGGGGAGTACGAAATTTAGATCTTCCTTGATTTTCCAGTAGAATTCTGGACTGAAACCATCTGGCCCTGGTCTTTTTTGTGTGTCTGTCTGTCTGTCGTCTGTCTCTCTCTCTCTCTGTCTCTCTCTCTCTCTCTCTCTCTCTCTGTGTGTGTGTGTGTGTTTGTGTGTGGTGGAAGGCTTTTGATGACTGCTTCTACTTCGTTTGGGGTTTATAGGTCTATTTAAGTTGTTTGTCTGTTATTGATTTTATTTTGGTGATAATTTTCAAGAAATTTGTTCATTTCCTTTGCATTCTCAAGTTTTGTGGAGTACAGGTTTTCAAGGTATGACCTGAATATTGTCTGGAGCTCACAGAGTTCACACATTTAATCCCAGCCCTAGAGAGGTATAAAAGGTAGAAGCAGGGGATTGAGGAGTCAGTCTCAGAATTCTCCAGCCCCTCCAAGGAGAGGAAGGTGTCTGAAACTTGGTGAGAGTTTGTGGAGACAGGAATAGCGCTTTCTTCCTGACATAAAGGTAAGAGGTTGTGGCTTGGCTTTCTCTGGGTCTGCTATGTATCTTGCTGCACTCAACATTATTGGCAGCACATGGGAGTTAGAGGAAGTCAGATCTCTGTGAGTTGTCGGGTAGCATAGCACGGTCTTAGAGCTAGTACCAGGAATGTAGGGTGTGACCACTGACAAACACTGTCTCAAAAAAATACAATTGATTTTGTAATTTTCAACACGATCAAACTCAGTTCAATCTCTGTCCTGAAAGTAGACGTAATTAACACGAACATGTCTTGTTTCGTTATTCTTCCACTAAGATTGGAAGGTTACTGAAGCCCTGGTTAGATTCCAGTGGTCATGGCAATGGTTACATAAAATGGAAAGCTGATTAAAGACTATAAAACTAATTATTTAACAATACAGAGACAGATGCTTAGAGTTTGAGATGACTTGGAGAATGGGTTTTTACTGTTACCATAGACTCAGTTCAATCTGTTTCCTGATGGGAGATCCAATCAAACTGGTCACATACAAGCTATAGCACTAAGCTCAGGTAGGAGGATTAATGAGATTTCCATGTCAGCTCAGAATGAAAAAAGAGTTTAGATAGGGCTGAGCTTCATTGATCCAATGAATATGGAAATCTTACAACTGTCTACATGTCATCATGAGAGTAAATCCCAGAATTGAAAATTGGGGGAGAAGTTTTGTTTGCTTGTTTGTTTTGTTTTGTTAATTTTTTGTTTTTTTTTTTCAAGACACGGTTTCTGTGTATTGCATTGCAGTCTGTACTGGAATTCAATCTGTAGAACAGGCTTCTCTTGAAATCACAGAGATCTGCCTGCCTCTGTGCCCCAAGTGCCGGGACTAAATGTGTGAGAAACCAATGCCTGTGCATGGACTAGTGTTAGAGTTAACCTGAGTCTTTGGTACAATCTGGTCTCCCCCCACACACACCTTTCCCACATCTGATTCTCTCAAGCCACAGCTGTGAAAGCTCAAGTATGATTGGGTGGGGATATGCTCAATTATCCAATCAGATGGCAGAATATGGCTGATGGTGGCGATTTGAATGGAAGGTGTAAGAGGATATGGGCATATAAGGGTCATCCTTGCCCGGTTAAACAGAGTTGTTTGGATCCTCAAGTCACTAACACAACTGCTGGGATTGGAACACCTCTTATGTGTGTGCTAATCAGGTTAGCCATTCAAGCCCTTCAGGACATACAACCTTACCAAGGATCTCCAGTCCCTCGGGCCATCTTAGTAACCTTGGATTTGTTATTATGTTTGGTTTTGCTATTTGAAGCTGAAAATCTCATTTAGCCCTGGTTAGCCTAGAACCCCACATGCAGCTTAGTGTTATGAGAGTATTATGAGATTTGCTGATTCAGCAGAAGGGTCGACCTAGGTGAGTCAGAAAGTGTGACATGGAGGGGAAGAGTGTGGATGGAGAGAAGTGACTACAGAGTTCAGAATGTGGGTCGAGTTGAATCAGAGCTGTCTTGGAGAAGTGAATAAATGAAAAGAGACAGTGGTGCATGGAGCACAGGTGCTAACCTGCTGCGCCCTTTAAGAGAATGATGAGGTTGCGATATTCAGGGGTTAAGACACACTGAGCAAGTACCGACCAACAACTCCAATCTGGCTTAAAAGGATTTAATTCAATGTGATTATGGACTTGTTAACTGAAGATGAAGAAAATTCTGTAGAAGCCCACAGATGGCCATGAATCTCAGCGAAGCATCAAGTTGACAAATTGTCAGTACTCAAACTCCTAAAGAGTGGTCTGGGGCTCATCTTGGCTGCAGGTCTAAAATATTAGAAATGACAGTGACTGTCTCCATTTCACATATTCTCCCAACAACCCCCACTGATTGAATGCAAAGTAAACTTGGCTGTGGGATTTTTAACTTTGATCTTGTGGATCAAGAAAGACATTTGAAGATGATTTCCCACAAAAGAGTCTAGCTCTTGTTTACTTTTCCACTCTCTCATTGCCCAGGGTTGTAGTATTCTGGGGAGCAGTGTTTTTGATTAGCAGAATAACGGGGAGATTTGTTGCCATGGTGGCTCATGTCCATGAGCATGAGGCCTTTGAGGGACCTATGCCTATGAGAAGTCAGACAGTGTGTAATAGGAAATATGGGTTTTCCAACATTTCTAGACTAGTGACCAAAGCCCGGCAGGGTTTACGCCATGAAGGGGCAGAGAGTCCTGCTGAAAGTGACTTGTCTGAAAGGATTAATTCCTCTGAATATTCCCATAGCACCTGTCTGTGTGAAGGTCAAGATGAGTTCGCCATTGACACTCCAGATGCTGGCAAGAAGTAGTCTGCTCAAAAATGAAGCCTTGGCTATCTCTGCTCTGAATAAACTACCCATGGAGCTCTTCCCACCGCTATTCAAAGATGCCTTTAAGGGGAAACAAACCAAGATCCTAAGTGCTATGGTGGCAGCCTGGCCTTTCAGATGCCTTCCCTTGGGAGCCCTGATGAAGTTTCCTGACCTGGAGATCTTGAAGGCTGTGCTGGCTGGCCTTGATTTGCTGATTCAGCAGAAGGATCGACCTAGGTGAGTCAGAAAGTGTGACATGGAGGGGAAGAGTGTGGATGGAGAGAAGTGACTACAGAGTTCAGAATGTGGGTCGAGTTGAATCAGAGCTGTCTTAGAGAAGTGAATAAATGAAAAGAGACAGTGGTGCATGGAGCGCACTGCTAAGAGATGTAGTCAACACACAATGAGTCTACCTCGGCCTCTGTAGCCAGGCCCTAGAAAGGAAACTTTTGAGTCTTGGTTTCCAGGATGCATTCAAGGGAAGTGGATGTGTGAGGTGAAAGCCGATTATACATTGGCAGTCCTGCCATTTGAATCCCCTTCTTGTTTGACCAACAGGAATTGCAAATTAGAGGTGCTTGATTTTCGGGATGCCCATCCTAACTTCTGGAACGTGTGGGCTGGAACAGAGGATGGTGTCTGCTCTCCAGATGTCGTCGTAGAGACCCAACCAGTGGTGCACCATCCCGAAAGACAGGGAAAAGAGGTTGTGACTGTGATGATGAACCTTTCCCTCCATTCCAGACATCTCTGTGAATACCTGGAATGTTTCCACTGCTGGGCCCAGCAGAGAAAAGATGTGCTGCAGGTGATCTGTGAAAAGCTGGAGTTTGGGGCCCGCCCTGTCTATAACCCCCTAGAGCTGCTGGAGGTATTTGCGCCATGCAGTATAAGGGAACTGGAAGTGAATGCTCGCTGGGACCTGAGGACCCTTGCAAAGTTTGCCCCTGGCCTGGGCCAGATGAAAAACCTTCAGAAACTCCTTCTTCATGAAGTCTTCACACCCTTGCGTTGGTTGTGGAACCAAGAGATGAAACGAAGGTGTTTTCGACAGATCGTTTCTCAGTTCTCCCAACTCAACAAGCTCCAGCATCTCTGTTTGAATCGTGTCTTCCTCCTGAATGCAAGACTGGACCAAGTGCTCAGGTAAGGAAGGATAGAGAGCTTGTTTCACAGGCCAGAGAAGAGCCTTTCCGTGTTACATGAAACATCAGTGTACACCTGGGGCTTGCCAGCCACTGGTGACTACACACGGATATGACCTCTGAATGATTGCTCTAGTAGTCTTTCTGCTATTCTTGCCACCATCACCGAGAAACGGTCTTTGAAACCCTGACCTACAGAGGGGAGGGTGTTTTAAGTCACATGTTGCCCCATGTCAGCACTGTCCTCAGAACTGTGTGCACAGTTTACATCGCTCTCTGATTTTCCAAGGGACAGGGGCTCTCTGAGCACAGGTAGTGTCTAAGTCAATGGAAAATTACTGAGAGTGAAGTGATTAGGGTGGGTCACAGGGAAGACCTCTCAGTAGTACAGAGGCTGTGCTAGGAGGTGGGACTCATGAGGACCAATGTTAGCACACACAGAGAAGGCTCTGAGTTGCCACCAGGTCTTCTTTCTTGGCTTCCTGCTGGCCCCATTTGTCATCTGATGAGGCTTTGAGTTTGACAGCGCAGGGGAACCAGGGTTGGGGACCTAAGCAGTCACATGATTTTGCCTGTGCTATTACTTCTCCATCTGAGAGCATTCTGGAATTGACCTCCACCAAGATCTCAGAACGACATTAGGACACACTAACCACTGCTCACTTGAAGTTGGTGCCCTTTGTCTACCACTATTAAACTTACTGAGATAATCTGCCTTGTCTTTCTGTAGGAACTTGGAGAGTCCCTTAGAGACCCTAGCAATCACTCGCTGCTCACTATCAGAATCAGACATGAGTTACCTGTCCCAGTGCCCAAGCGTCCATCGGCTCACACATCTGGACCTGAGTGGTGTCACCTTTTTAAATTTAAGTCATCCACTTCTGGGAAGACTGCTAGAGAGATTGACAGCTACCCTGCAGACATTAAAATTGAAGGGTTGTATGCTCATGGACTTCCAAATGGATGTCATCCTCCCTGCCCTGAGCCAGTGTTCCCAGCTGGTGGAGGTGAATTTGATGAAGAACTTCCTGTCTTTGACCAGCCTTAAGAAGCTGCTTCAGCACACTGCCCACCTGACACAGCTCACCTTGGAGATGTATCCTGCCCCTGGTGAAGTGTATGATGACTTTGGTGATGTCCTGCCAGACAGATTTGTCCAATGTTGTTCTGAGCTCTTGGACACTCTTAGAGCAATAAGACAGCCAAAGGAGGTCTACTTTGTGAGTAAGAAGTGTCTAGATTGCAGGCGATTCTGTGTCTATCACCAAGAGGCCTCCCTATGTTCATGTTGGGAATAAAGGATGAGAGATTACTGCTGGCCTGAGAAAGGAAATCAAGGACTCCAGTGACTCTTTAGAGAGACACAGAGCTTGTCTATTCAAGGTGTTTTGGATATACTTGGAGACAATGTCATACCAAGGAATCAGAGGAGAGAGAGAGAGAAGCTTTGACATGGACAATCAGGGCCTGCTCATCTGCTCAGGGCCAACAGTGAAGACCCAACCTCAGATAGGAAAAGGGATTTGAGAACACTGTGTACTGACCCCACCACAGTCAGTGTGTGAGAGTTCAGATACACAGGGGAGGGGATAAAGACAGAGCATAGTACAAAGAGCACCATGGACTGGATGAAATGTGTTCCATGTCTCTGCCTCCACCTTTTCTTTGCCTGACTTACATAAAGATTTGTAATATGTGCACATATATTTCCTTTTTGAAGAGTAACATTGACTGTAGAATGAACTGTTGTTGAGAGCACGGTCCTCTCCCTTTTCAACTGAGATCTGTCTTTCTGTGTTTATGAGAGGCATTTAAGCTGGATATTACTTGCCTCGCCCACCATCCTTAACGTTACAGTTTCCAATAAGCTCAATAAAAAATGCTTTTGCATGAGAGAGTGTGTTGCACACTTTTAATTTACTAAGGTTTTCCCTTGACAATCCCAGACTTGTGCACTGTGCTCACTGTGTTTGCATACTCTTGTGTCTCTTTGTCTCTACACCTTCTGCGTCTTAGAACTTTCAGGCAGATGCTAACCTAACGTGCCACACTCTTGGGATTTTTATACCTCAGCTTCATGTAATCTCATCATAAAGTCCGAGATAAACTCTTGGAATGATGGATGACTCAGCGAATGAGGGTGCTTCATAACTTCTCTGGGGACCAGTGTTTGATCTTAGCGGGCAGAAACACGTGGACCTCTTTCCGGATATCTGACATTCATTTCTGGTTTCTGGAAGCGCTTGCTGTTACCTCCATATACATACACACATACCACACACATGCCCTTCAAAAGACATTTTCTTAAAGATAAGTAAAGTTAAAGTATGGAAAAACACAAATGAATATATAGTATTAAACAGGAATCCAGTCTAGAGGTCGATATCCCCACAGGGTTTAACCCATCAAAGTATGAAAAAGATAATAGCAAGTAGACTGATGACGCCCATGTGGGAATCTCCATCGATTCCCACATAGACAGTTGCGGTAAACGGTCCCTATGTGTTTCTGCAGCCTGGCCTTGTCCTCCCTGCCTGCATCTTGATTCGAGTCGGCTCAGTGTTTAGTTGTGGGTGTTTGCTTATGCTTCCATCAGGTACTAGATGAGGGCTCCATGGTGTTTGATAAATTAGTTGTTGATCTCATTATCAGGGAAGGGCATTTATGGTAGCCTTTGCTACAAATTTTTAACTGGGGTCATTCTCGTAGGTATTTGGACATTTCTTTAGGTTCAGTTTTCTCTTCAATCCTATAATGGCTCCCCTTTTTATGGTCTCTCTCTTTCTCTTTCTCTCTCTTTTCTCTCTTCTATTCCTCTGCTGAATCAGACTTCCTAATCCCACGTGGTTTCCCCTCCTCCCCTTCTATTTCTCCTAGTCCCCACCACACTAACGGCTCCCCAATCCCCTTGTGCTCTGGAGAATTTTTTGTTTCCACCTTCATTGAGGGACCTTATATGAATATCTTAGATCTTCCTTGTCTATCAGTTTCTCCGGTGTTGTCAATTATATGCTGGTGATCCTTTGCTCTATGTCTAAAATACATATGTGAGCAAGTACATAGCATGTCCTTCTTTTTGTGATTGTGTTACTTCATTCAGGATGGTTTCTTCAAGTTCCATCGTCTTGCCTGAGAATTTCAAGATTCCATTGTTTTTTTCTTTCCCCCCACAGAGTAGTATTCCATTGTGTAGAAGTGCCATCATATCTTCTTTATCCATTCTTCAGTTGAGGGGCATCTAGGTTGCATCCACGTTCTTGCTGTTACAAATAATGCACCACGAACACAGTTGAGCACATGTCTTTGTTGCATGGATGTGCATCCTTTGGGTATATGACTAAGAGAGGGATCAGCGGGTCCTGTGGTAGACTGATTCCCAATTTCCTGAGGAACCGCCACACTGACCTCCAAATTGGCTGTGTAAGTTTGCACTCTCAGCAGCAGAGAAGGAGTGTTCTCCTTTCTCCACATCCTCTCCTGCATAAGACGTCATTGGTGTTCCGAATTTTAGCCATTCTGGCAGGAATAAGATGGTATCTCAAAGTTCTTTTGATTTGCATTTCCCTGATAGTTAAGGATGTTGATCACTTCATTTCGTGTCTTTCGGCCATTTTGAATTCCTCCATTGAGAATACTTTTCATTTCTGTACCCCCGTTTTTTAATAGGGTTATTTGGTGTTTTGATGGCTATTTTCTTGCCTTTTTTTTTTTTTTTTTTTTGGTATATTTTGGAGATCAGCCCTGTGTCAGATGTAGGAGTGGTGAAAAACTTCCCAGTCTGTGGGCTGCCATTTGGTCTTGTCAACTGTGTCCTTTGCTTTATAGAAGCTTCTAAGTTTGAGGAGGTCCCATTTACTAATTGTCAATCTCAGTGTCTGGAATTAAGTTTCGAAGGGGTCTTCTATACCAATTTGTTCAAGGGTACCTCCCCACTTTCTCTTCTAAGTGGTTCAGTGTGGCAGGATTTATCACGATGTGTTTGATCCGTTTGACTTGAGGTTTGTGCATGGCGATAGACATGGTTCTATCTGCAGTTCTACACACCATCATCCAGTTGTGCCAGCATCATTTGTTGAAGATGATTTACTCCTACCATTGTATAGTTTTAACCGTTTTGTCAAAAATCAGGTGTTCGAAGGTGTGTGCGTTATTATCATGTTTTCTATTCAATTCCATTGGTCTACTGCTCTATTTCTTGGCGATACCAGGTCCCTTTCAGGAGGATTGCTCTTTAGTAGAGCTTAAAGTTGGGAATGGTGATGACCTCTGAACTTCCTTTATTGTACAGGATATTTTGCCTATCCTGGTTCTCTTGTTTTCCAATATAAAGTCCATTATTATTATCCTTTCAAGGTTCGTGAAGAATTGTGCTGGGATTTTAATGGGCATGGCACAGTATCTATGGATTGATTTCGACAAGATTGCCATTTTTACAATGTTCATCCTACCAAGAGCATGGGAGATCTTTCCATTTTCTGCTATCTTCTTGAATTTCTTTCTTTAAAGCCACAAAGTTCTTATTATTAGGTCATTTGCTTATTTGGTAAGCATTACCCAAAGGTATTCTATGTTGTATGTGGCTATTGTAAATGATGATGTTTCTCAGATCTCTTTCTCAGCCCCTTTGTTGTCTGAATAAAGTAGGATTACTCAACTTTTTTGAGAATATCTTGTATCCTGCTAGTTTGCTGGAGGTGTTTGTAAGCCTCAGGTGTTCCCTGGTAGAAGATGGTTTTTTTTTTTTTTTTTTTTTTTTGTTTTTTTTTTTTGTTTCTGTTTTGTTTTTTTTTTTTTTTTGGGTGGGGGTTCAATTTTTTAAACTATCATATCATCTGGAAATAGAGAAAGTTTGATTTCTTCATTTCCATTTTGTGTCTCCATGATCTACCTTTGTTTTCTTATTGCTTTAGCTAGTACTTCAAGTACAATATTGGAGATATGGAATGAGATGACAGCCTTGTCTTGTTCTTGATTTTAGAGAAATCCCCTTAAACTTCCCTCCATTCAATTTGATATTGTCTGTTAGTCTATGAATAGTGCTCTTTTTATGTTTAGATATGTTCCTGTTACCCCTGATCGCTCCAAGGCCTTTTTCGTGAAAGGGTGTTGATTTTTGCTGAAGGCTTTTTCAGAATCTAAGGAGATTATCGGGTGGTTATCTTTTTCAGTTTTTTTGTAAGGTGGATCACCTTGATAGATTTTAGAATGTTAAACAACCCCTGCATACCAGTGATGAAGCCTACTTGGTCATGGTGGGTGATTTCTGTGATGTATGCTTGGATTCGGTTTGCCAGTATTTTATTTTGTATTTTTGCATCAATATTCATTAGGGATATTGGTCTGTAGTTTTTATTCCTAGTTGTGTCTTTGTGTGGCCTGAATACCAAGGTGATTGTGGCCTCCAAAAAAAAAGTGTTTGGCAATGAACTTTCTGTTTCTATTATGTGGAACAATTTGGGGAGTACGAAATTTAGATCTTCCTTGATTTTCCAGTAGAATTCTGGACTGAAGCCATCTGGCCCTGGTCTTTTTTGTGTGTCTGTCTGTCTGTCAGTCTGTCTCTCTCTCTCTCTCTCTCTCTCTCTCTCTCTCTCTCTCTCTCTCCGTGTGTGTGTGTGTGTGTGTGTGTGTGTGTGGTGGAAGGCTTTTGATGACTGCTTCTACTTCGTTAGGGGTTTATAGGTCTATTTAAGTTGTTTGTCTATTATTGATTTTATATTGGTGATAATTTTCAAGAAATTTGTTCATTTCCTTTGCATTCTCAAGTTTTGTGGAGTACAGGTTTTCAAGGTATGACCTGAATATTGTCTGGAGCTCACAGAGTTCACACATTTAATCCCAGCCCTAGAGAGGTATAAAAGGTAGAAGCAGGGGATTGAGGAGTCAGTCTCAGAATTCTCCAGCCCCTCCAAGGAGAGGAAGGTGTCTGAAACTTGGTGAGAGTTTGTGGAGACAGGAATAGCGCTTTCTTCCTGACATAAAGGTAAGAGGTAGTGGCTTGGCTTTCTCTGGATCTGCTATGTATCTTGCTGCACTCAACATTATTGGCAGCACATGGGAGTTAGAGGAAGTCAGATCTCTGTGAGTTGTCGGGTAGCATAGCACGGTCTTAGAGCTAGTACCAGGAATGTAGGGTGTGACCACTGACAAACACTGTCTCAAAAAAATACAATTGATTTTGTAATTTTCAACACGATCAAACTCAGTTCAATCTCTGTCCTGAAAGTAGACGTAATTAACACGAACATGTCTTGTTTCGTTATTCTTCCACTAAGATTGGAAGGTTACTGAAGCCCTGGTTAGATTCCAGTGGTCATGGCAATGGTTACATAAAATGGAAATCTGATTAAAGACTATAAAACTAATTATTTAACAATACAGAGACAGATGCTTAGAGTTTGAGATGACTTGGAGAATGGGTTTTTACTGTTACCATAGACTCAGTTCAATCTGTTTCCTGATGGGAGATCCAATCAAACTGGTCACATAAAAGCTATGCCACTAAGCTCAGGTAGGAGGATTAATGAGATTTCCAAGTCAGCTCAGAATGAATAAAGAGTTTAGATAGGGCTGAGCTTCATTGATCCAATGAATATGGAAATCTTACAACTGTCTACATGTCATCATGAGAGTAAATCCCAGAATTGTAAATTGGTGGAGAAGTTTGTTTGCTTGTTTGTTTTGTTTTGTTAATTTTTTGCTTTCTCAAGACACAGTTTCTGTGTATTGCATTGCAGTCTGTACTGGAATTCAATCTGTAGAACAGGCTTCTCTTGAACTCACAGAGATGTGCCTGCCTCTGTGCCCCAAGTGCCGGGACTAAAGGTGTGAGACACCAATGCCTGTGCATGGACTAGTGTTAGAGTTAACCTGAGTCTTTGGTACAATCTGGTCTCCCCCCACACACACCTTTCCCACATCTTGTTCTCTCAAGCCAGAGCTGTGAAAGCTCAAGTATGATTGGGTGGGGATATGCTCAATTATCCAATCAGGTGTGGTGGTGGCGATTTGAATGGAAGGTGTAAGAGGTTATGGGCATATAAGGGTTAACCTGGGCAAATTAAACAGAGTTGTTTGGATCCTCAAGTCACTAACACAACTGCTGGGATTGGAACACCTATTATGTGTGTGCTGATCAGGTTAGCCATTCAAGCCCATCAGGGCATACAACCTTACCAAGGATCTCCAGTCCCTCGGGCCATCTTAGTAACCTTGGTTTTTTTCATTATGTTTGGTTTTGCTATTTGAAGCTGAAAATCTCATTCAGACCGGTTAGCCTAGAACCCCACATGCAGCTTAGTGTTATGAGAGTATTATGAGATTTGCTGATTCAGCAGAAGGGTCGACCTAGGTGAGTCACAAAGTGTGACATGGAGGGGAAGAGTGTGGATGGAGAGAAGTGACTACAGAGTTCAGAATGTGGGTCGAGTTGAATCAGAGCTGTCTTAGAGAAGTGAATAAATGAAAAGAGACAGTGGTGCATGGAGCACAGGTGTTAACCTGCTGTGCACTTTAAGAGAATGATGAGGTTGCGATATTCAGGGGTTAAGACACACTGAGCAAGTATGGACCAACACCTCCAATCTGGCTTAAAAGGATTTAATTCAATGTGATTATGGACTTGTTAACTTAAGATGAAGAAAATTCTGTAGAAGCCCACAGATGGCCATGAGTCTCAGCGAAGCATCAAGTTGACAAATTGTCAGTACTCAAACTCCTAAAGAGTGGTCTGGGGCTCATCTTGGCTCCAGGTCTAAAATATTAGAAATGACAGCGACTGTCTCCATTTCACATATTCTCCCAATAACCCCCACTGATTGAATTCAAAGTAAACTTGGCTGTGGGATTTTTAACTTTGAACTTGAGGATCAAGAAAGACATTTGAAGATGATTTCCCACAAAATAGTCTAGCTCTTGTTTACTTTTCCACTCTCTCATTGCCCAGGGTTGTAGAATTATGGGGAGCAGTGTTTTTGATTAGCAGAATAACGGGGAGATTTGTTGCCATGGTGGCTCATGTCCATGAGCCTGAGGCCTTTGAGGGACCTATGCCTATGAGAAGTCAGACAGTGTGTAATAGGAAATATGGATTTTCCAACATTTCTAGACTAGTGACCAAAGCCCAGCAGGGTTTACGACATGAAGGGGCAGAGAGTCCTGCTGAAAGTGACTTGTCTGAAAGGATTAATTCCTCTGAATATTCCCATAGCACCTGTCTGTGTGAAGGTCAAGATGAGTTCGCCATTGACACTCCAGATGCTGGCAAGTAGTAGTCTGCTCAAAAATGAAGCCTTGGCTATCTCTGCTCTTAATAAACTGCCCATGGAGCTCTTCCCACCGCTATTCAAAGATGCCTTTAAGTGGAAACAAACCAAGATCCTAAGTGCTATGGTGGCAGCCTGGCCTTTCAGATGCCTTCCCTTGGGAGCCCTCATGAAGTTTCCTGACCTGGAGATCTTGAAGTCTGTGGTGGCTGGCCTTGATTTGCTGATTCAGCGGAAGGATCGACCTAGGTGAGTCACAAAGTGTGACATGGAGGGGAAGAGTGTGGATGGAGAGAAGTGACTACAGAGTTCAGAATGTGGGTTGTGTTGAATCAGAGCTGTCTTAGAGAAGTGAATAAATGAAAAGAGACAGTGGTGCATGGAGCCCACTGCTAAGAGATGTAGTCAACACACAATGAGTCTACCTCGGCCTCTGTAGCCAGGCCCTAGAAAGGAAACTTTTGAGTCTTGGTTTCCAGGATGCATTCAAGGGAAGTGGATGTGTGAGGTGAAAGCCGATTATACATTGGCAGTCCTGCCATTTGAATCCCCTTCTTGTTTGACCAACAGGAATTGCAAATTAGAGGTGCTTGATTTTCGGGATGCCCATCATAACTTCTGGAACGTGTGGGCTGGAACAGAGGATGGTGTCTGCTCTCCAGATGTCGTCGTAGAGACCCAACCAGTGGTGCACCATCCCGAAAGACAGGGAAAAGAGGTTGTGACTGTGATGATGAACCTTTCCCTCCATTCCAGACATCTCTGTGAATACCTGGAATGTTTCCACTGCTGGGCCCAGCAAAGAAAAGTTGTGCTGCAGGTGATCTGTGAAAAGCTGGAGTTTGGGGCCCGCCCTGTCTATAACCCCCTAGAGCTGCTGGAGGTATTTGCGCCATGCAGTATACGGGAACTGGAAGTGAATGCTCGCTGGGACCTGAGGACCCTTGCAAAGTTTGCCCCTGGCCTGGGCCAGATGAAAAACCTTCAGAAACTCCTTCTTCATGAAGTCTTCACACCCTTGCGTTGGTTGTGGAACCAAGAGATGAAACGAAGGTGTTTTCGACAGATCGTTTCTCAGTTCTCCCAACTCAACAAGCTCCAGCATCTCTGTTTGAATCGTGTCTTCCTCCTGAATGCAAGACTGGACCAAGTGCTCAGGTAAGGAAGGATAGAGAGCTTGTTTCACAGGCCAGAGAAGAGCCTTTCCATGTTACATGAAACATCAGTGTACACCTGGGGCTTGCCAGCCACTGGTGACTACACACGGATATGACCTCTGAATGATTGCTCTAGTAGTCTTTCTGCCATTCTTGCCACCATCACCAAGAAACAGTCTTTGAAACCTGAACTACAGAGGGGAGGGTGTTTTAAGTCACATGTTGCCCCATGTCAGCACTGTCTTCAGAACTGTATGCACAGTTTACATCGCTCTCTGATTTTCCAAGGGACAGGGGCTCTCTGAGCACAGGTAGTGTCTAAGTCAATGGAAAATTACTGAGAGTGAAGTGATTAGGGTGGGTCACAGGGAAGACCTCTCAGTAGTACAGAGGCTGTGCTAGGAGGTGGGACTCCTGAGGACCAATGTTAGCACACACAGAGAAGGCTCTGAGTTGCCACCAGGTCTTCTTTCTTGGCTTCCTGCTGGCTCCATTTGTCATCTGATGAGGCTTTGAGTTTGACAGCGCAGAGGAACCAGGGATGGGGACCTAAGCAGTCACATGATTTTGCCTGTGCTGTTACTTCTCCATCTGAGAGCATTCTGGAATTGACCTCCACCAAGATCTCAGAACGACATTAGGACACACTAACCTCTGCTCACTTGAAGTTGGTGCCCTTTGTCTACCACTATTAAACTTACTGAGATAATCTGCCTTGTCTTTCTGTAGGAACTTGGAGAGTCCCTTAGAGACCCTAGCAATCACTCGCTGCTCACTATCAGAATCAGACATGAGTTACCTGTCCGAGTGTCCAAGCGTCCATCGGCTCACACATCTGGACCTGAGTGGTGTCACCTTTTTAAATTTAAGTCATCCACTTCTGGGAAGACTGCTAGAGAGATTGACAGCTACCCTGCAGACATTAAAATTGAAGGGTTGTATGCTCATGGACTTCCAAATGGATGTCATCCTCCCTGCCCTGAGCCAGTGTACCCAGCTGGTGGAGGTGAATTTGATGAAGAACTTCCTGTCTTTGACCAGCCTTAAGAAGCTGCTTCAGCACACTGCCCACCTGAGACAGCTCACCTTGGAGATGTATCCTGCCCCTGGTGAAGTGTATGATGACTTTGGTGATGTTCTGCCAGACAGATTTGTCCAATGTTGTTCTGAGCTCTTGGACACTCTTAGAGCAATAAGACAGCCAAAGGAGGTCTACTTTGTGAGTAAGAAGTGTCTAGATTGCAGGCGATTCTGTGTCTATCACCAAGAGGCCTCCCTATGTTCATGTTGGTAATAAAGGATGAGATATTACTGCTTGCCTGAGAAAGGAAATCAAGGACTCCAGTGACTCTTTAGAGAGACACAGAGCTTGTCTATTCAAGGTGTTTTGGATATACTTGGAGACAATGTCATCCCAAGGAATCAGAGGAGAGAGAGAGAGAGAGAGAGAGAGAGAGAGAGAGAGAGAGAGAGAGAGAGAGAGAGCTTTGACATGGACTATCAGGGCCTGCTCATCTGCAGAGGGTCAACGGTGAAGACCCGACCTCAGATAGGAAAAGAGATTTGAGAACACTCTGGACTGACCCCACCACAGTCAGTGTGTGAGAGGTCAGAGACACATGGGAGGGGATAAAGACAGAGCATAGTAGAAAGAGCACCATGGACTGGATGAAATGTGTTCCATGTCTCTTCCTCCACCTTTTCTTTGTCTGACTTTCATAAAGATTTGTAACATGTGCACATATATTTACTTTCTGAAGAGTAACATTAACTGTAGAATGAATTGTTGTTGAGAGTACGGTCCTCTCCCCTTTCAACTGAGATCTGTCTTTCTGTGGTTATGAGAGGCATTTAAGCTGGATAGTACTTGCCCCACCCACCATCCTTAACATTACAGTTTCCAATACACTCAATAAAAAAATGCTTTTGCATGAGAGAGTGTGTTGCAGATTTTTAATTTACTAAGGTTTTCCCTTGACAATCCCAGACTTGTGCACTGCGATCACTGTGTTTGCATACTCTTGTTTCTCTTTGTCTCTACACCTTCTGCATCTTAGAACTTTCAGACAGATACTAATCTAACATGCCACACTCTTGGGATTTTATACCTCAGCTTCATGTAATCTCATCATATAGTCTGAGAGACAATCTTGGAATGATGGATGGCTCAGCGAATGAGGGTGCTTCATAACTTCTCTGGGGACCAGTGTTTGATCTTAGCGGGCAGAAACACTTGGACCTCTTTCCAGATATCGACATTCATTTCTGGTTTGTGGAAGCATTTGCTGTTACCTCCATCTACATACACACATACCACACACATGCCCTTCAAAAGACATTTTCTTAAAGATAAGTAAAGTATGGAAAAACACAAATGAATTTATAGTATTAAACAGGAAGCCAATCTAGAGGCGGATATCCCCACAGGGTTTAACCCATCAAAGTATGAAGAGGATAATAACAAGTATACTGATGAAGCCCATGTGGGAATCTCCATAGATTCCCACATAGACAGTTCCGGTAAACGGTCCCTATGTGTTTCTGCAGCCTGGCCTTGTCCTCCCTGTCTGCATCTGGATTCCAGTCGGCTCAGTGTTTTGTTGCGGGGTTTGCTTATGCTTCCATCAGGTACTAGATGAGGGCTCCATGGTGTTGGATAAATTAGTTGTTGATCTCATTATCAGGGAAGGGTATTTATTGTAGCCTTTGCACTGTTGCTCAAATTTTTTAACTGGGTCATTCTCGTAGGTATTTGGACATTTCTTTAGGTTCAGTTTTCTCTTCAATCCTATAATGGCTTCCCTTTTTATGATCTTTATGTTTCTCTTTCTTTTCTCTCTTCTATTCCTCTGCTGACTCAGTCTTCCTAATCCCACATGGTTTCCCCTCTTCCCCTTCTATTTCTCCTAGTCCCCACCATACTAACGGCTCCCCAAACCCCTTGTGCTCTGGAGAATTTTTTGTTTTCACCTTCATTGAGGGACCTTATATGAATCACTTAGATCTTCCTTGTGTATCAGTTTCTCTAGTGTTGTTAATTAAAAGCTGGTGATCCTTTGCTCTATGTCTAAAATCCATATGGGAGCAAGTACATAGCATGTCCTTCTTTTTGTGCCTGTGTTACTTCTTTCAGGACGGTTTCTTCAAGTTCCATCCTCTTGCCTGAGAATTTCAAGATTCCATTTTGTCCCCCCAACAGAGTAGTATTCCAGAGAAAAAGATTATGGTAGAGCCATTCGTTGTATTTTTTCCGTTCTAAAATTAGAAAATTGAAGCATAGAAAACAGTTTTAAAATACTCATCAATGTACATGACAGCATTTGATTCACCTAATCAAGGCATAGCCAAATCTCTGGAAGTTTGCCTACAGCTTTTACTGGTTACCAAATTTGATATTACCTAATGATCGGAGAACATAATTTGTGGAGAAACAGTTCAAAGGCTTCTGTTTATGGACGCTCTGCTCTTTCTCTTAACAAGAAAAACTACGGAACATAGGATAACAAGACTCACAGTCATTCATCAAAAGATGAGTTTTCCATTATTAACTTCCTTCAGGAAGGTGATAATCCATTTGTTAGAGTAGATTTAGGGAATATTTGATTGCAGTCCATCTCTTTTGAGACAGCCATCCAACATGAAATATGTGATATCTTCTAAAAGCCATGCATACACAATGACAGTTCAGCATTTAAACATTTTCTACTCAACTCTGTGATTAAATAAGGGATGAACCTGTGAGTTTCCCACAATCATGTTGGAGTGAAGTGAGAGTCAACTGTGTCGAGTATGGCAGACCATTTGATTGTCTGATTATGTTGTTATTTGATTATTAAAATAGGACATTAGATAATCCATGATCAGTGGATTGTGGTTCCAAGATGTGGGAGGCAATTATTATAGACCATCTAAATATCAATTATGTAGTTAAAATATTTAAATTAATCATGATAGCATCGTTCATGAGTCTGGTTTGGAGCCACCTTCGGGAAGTGAGATTGACACAACAGGAGATCAGTACCAGAAGAAGTTCCTGGAGAAGTAGGGACACTGCGTTATCCTGTGATTACTGATTACGTAATCGTAGAATTTTTTTTTTTATAATCGTATGATTACACGAAGTAAAAAAAACTGTATTGCTTCACATCGTCAGTTTCTGAGAGCCTGCAACAGAACTGACAAATAAAGCACACAGTCACCACCGATTTTAAACAGTGGAATAACTGAATAATCTCCTGATCAGGGAATCTCATCTAATGAACATTATTGGGCTGATAACATGACACACCACCAACAATATATCACTCTAAATAAACATATTAGAAAGCGGGGTACAGGAATTAATAGAGAAATACCAATTGAGGAATCAAAAATGACCAAAAGGCACATTAGACAGTGCTCAAAATCCTTAGTCATCAGCCAAAGGCAAATCTAAACAACTCTGAGAAACCATGAGATCAAGCTCTGCTAAAGGTAAGAGAATGAAGTGGAGTTTATTTTATTTCCCATAAAGAGAAGAGGGTTATGGTAGAGGCAATTCATTTTATTGTTTCCATTTTAGAAATTAGGAAACTGAAGCAAAGAAAACAGTTTTAAAATACTCATCATTGTACTTGAATGGCATAATGATGCTTTCGTTTTCATACATATGTCACCATAGGCATGTTGTAGCTTGAGAAACTGGTAAATATGTAGAACTCAAAAGAAAGAGCCCTGCTTTGTTTTTGTGAGAAAAATCAGTGAGGCTGTAATGTTAGTTGATCGGTGGGTATGCTATTTTAGCCTGTGGGAGTGGCACTAGGATGTGACAGAATGTTGGCTCATAAATGTGGCCTGGAAACCCTGCCTGCATTCAGTATTGTGGTATCATGGGCCAAGGACCAGAGAGCAGCTTCGAGAAAGTGTTATCATGGGACATTACAGTCTCCCAAGATAACTATCTCCTAAAATTTTTCATGGACAGCATTTGATTCGCCGAACCAAATCACAGCCAAATATCTGGTAGTTTGCCTACAGGTCTTACTGGTTACCAAATTCAAGATTACCTGATTATCGGAGAACGTAGTTTGTGGAGAAACAGTTCAAAGGCTTCTGTTTATGGACGCTCTCTCTCCTAAGAAGGAAAACTATGGAACACAAGATAATAAGACTCACAATTATCCATCAAAAGGTGAGTTTGCCATTGTTGACTTCCTTCAGGAAGGTGATAATCCATTTGTTAGAGTAGACTTAGGGATTATTGGATGGCAGTCCATCTCTTTTGAGGCAGCCGCCCAACATTAAATATGTGATATCTTGTAAAAACCTTGCATACACAATGACATTTCAGCATTTAAACATTTTAATACTCAACTCTGCGATTAAATAAGTGATGAACCTGTGAGTTTCATACAATCATATGGGAGTCAACTGAGAGTCAATTGTGTCGAGTATGGCACAATTGACTCAATTGATGATGATGACATTCTTCATGACTGGAGTCTGGACATACTTCCTTGCAACCTGTTGCATTTTTTCCATTCTGGAAATGAGAAAATTGAAGTATTAAAAATAGGTGGAAATCCTCATCAATGTACATGAATGGCATAATGATGGTTTCGTTTTCATGCTTATATTACTACAGGCATGTTGTAGCTTAAGGGACTCCTAAATATTGTGTAATTCAAAAAAAAAAAAACAAACAAACAGGGCCCTGCTTTGTTTTTGTTTTTGTGAGAAAATCAGTGAGGCTAAGGTTAGTTGATGGGCGGGTATGCTAATTTTAGCATGTAGAAGGTGCTCTAGAATGTGACAGAATGTTGGATCATAAATATTGCCTGGAAACCCTGCTTGCATTCTATATCCTGGTATCATTGGCCAAGGACCAGAGAGCAGCTTCGATAAAGTGTTATCATGGCACACTACAATCTCCCAACAACTCTATCCCGTAATATTTTAATGACAGCACGTTAATGATGTTACATCAACTCATTGTTTGATGGTTTAGTTATATAAAACAATGATTATATCATCCATGACACCTGGGGATTTTTGCCACCTAGTGGGGTCAAGTACGGCTGATCATCTAATTACAAAATGTATTTAAATTGACAAATCCTGTTAGTACCCAAGATAATGTAAAGATTTGTATATTTATGTAAACCAATAATCCTCTATTCCATGAAGAGTCCTGTAAAGCTCCCTCTTCGGGGTTATAATGCAATATCATCATATTTTATGACTGCTTGTTTGAATTTATGAAGATGACATCTTTCATGACTGGTGTCTGACCAGTCTTTCCTTCCAGTTGAAGGCTACATCACCTCTTTATGGTGACAGTTATCTATTACTGACTTATTTAATTATTTAAATCATTTAATCGATGGACAATGACATCATTGATTCTGTTTAGGGTGCAAATTGCTATCAGGGACAAGGATAGGAAGGTTGTAGACATGGACACAGCAGTTTCTGTATGACCTATGAATGACCCAGTGTACTAGGGATACTGCTGTGCCAGGTGTGGGCCCATCATCTTAGGTCCTCCCGCACCACAACAGAGATTCAGGTGCTGGTGATGATGTCAGGCCAACAGAGTTCATCAGGGAAGACAGTACGATTATCTCTTTGTTAACTTATGGAATTTTAAAAAATCAATGTAGACAGCATACTTTATCATGTCCGGCACGCCTGCCAGGGATTGATGAGACAAAAAAGTTCAATGACTTACACCTTCAATATGTAATTATTAAATCGTGAACACTGAAGTTTGGTGCCACCTTGTGTGACTCAGGTGTGACAGACGATCTAACTATCTGATTATTACATTATTCAAATCTGCCTTTTTCTACTCCAGGAAGAGTGGAGTCTGGATCCACCATTTTTGGTGTTAATCGTCCCTTGTGGTGATTTCATTATTTAGTTATGTATTTATTTCAGTGAGTGGTAATAGCATTTTGTTCGCTCTCTAGGGGTGAATTATGAGTAATTATCTCATTATTCATTCAATTTTTGTTCAAATCTGTGATCAAAAACTCAATTTTCTCTTCAGTTTTGTGCTATCTTGTAGGAGTCACATATAAAACACCATTCAATAGTTTGATTTTTATTCATTTAATTATCTAAGTATTACTTCCTTGACAATCACTAGGCTCTGGTTCCATCTTATGGAAATTAAGTATGAAGGACTATCCAATTAGTTACTTTTTTGATTTCGTATGTAATGATGGTGTCATCCATTCTGGTTTTGGCTGCTGTGTGATTGACACAGCAGGAGATTGACACCAGATCCAGTGCCCAGCAAATGAGGGACCCTGGGATATCCACTTATTTCTGATTTCATAATAATAGATTTTGAAGGATCTAATGTTTAACCGATTTAAAAAACTGCATTGTTTCGCACCATGAGTTTCTGAGATCTTGCAACAGAAGTCACCCATGAGGGACACAGGCAACACCGATTTTACAAATGGAATAATTTTGTAAACTCATGAGCAGAGAATCTTATCTAATGAACTCTGTTGGGCTGATAACATGACACACCACCAACTCTAAATAATTCTAAATAACCATATGAGAAAGTGGGGTACAGGACTTAATAGAGAATTTTCAATTGAGGAATCAGAAATGACTGAAAGAAACATAAGACATTGCGCAAAATCCTTAGTCAACAGCCAAATTCAAATCAAAACAACCATGAGAAACCATGTAATCAAGCTGTCCTAAAGGTAAGAGAATGAAAACAATATATATAAATATATATATATATATATATATATATATATATATATATATATAGTAGCTCCCTTGCTACCATCTCTTCCACGAATCGGGCGAAGGCCTAGAGTTTGAAATAAAGACAAGACAGCGGGTCATTCGTTCAGTGCAATGTCAGAATGCCAAATACTGAATGCCATTCATTGAGGGGCAAGAATGGGCTTAATTACTGACTTACAGCACGGTGGAAAATTACAGGAAATTAAGGCTTAACTCCTCACTATGAGGTGTGTGTTTTCATGAGGTATGTATTGTCATGAGGTATGTGTTGTCACAAGTTGTGTGTTGTCAAGGAGTGTGTTATCTCGAGGTTTGTTATCAATACGGGAAGAGTACCAACAACAGCCATGGTGCAATGAGTTCCCTCCAACAGCGTCAAGCTAGCTCAAGTTGCTTTGGGTATTACAGTTCTCCCTTTCTTCTAATATAAACTAAAACCTGCCTTATTGGGAAGAAGACGTCAGCATAATTACTTACCTGTCATTGGAGAGGGCACCCAGGCCCGTAACCTTCCTGTCTTAGGTTAGATATATGCCCCCTCTGCCTTACAGTCCCTGGTGAATAGTTTGTTAGCCTCATGTGGGCAGAGGCATTTTACCTCGAGTCAAAGACAGTATCTGTCTTGTTAGAAAGTTGGCTTGGGCCTGTTTAGTGCTGTGGCAAAGTAGACCAAATGTAAGGGCTACAAAACCCCAATGATCTGCTCACAAGTTGAAGTCCTTGTAAAATGCCTTCTTCATTGGCAAGTGAAATTCATGTTTCATAGATGTTAATGATCTGCATGGCTAAAGCATGTGTATAACTGAAAAACTCATCACTCCAGGATTTCCGGAGAAAAATGATGAAATAACACAGATATGTGTGAAAGACAGAAGAAGAAGCCATATGAGTTTTTCACAAAAATTCAAGTGTTCCTATAGGAGATTAATTTGTAAATTTAGTTTAAAAATGCCAATTTGTACTAGATAATAAAGTGTGCTTTGGGTAGCTAAGGCTTAAGCAAAATCACCTGATAGTTGATCCACTGTTCTTGCAGTATTTACCGATGGGGAGAGGGCTATGGTAGAAACTGTAGCTTCAGGGGTGAAGGCAACACTGGCAGCCATGATACCAGAATCTCCTTTCCTCTCTGCTACACACCTGGGTACATCCCCAAGACAGCTGTTACTGTCGGCAGACCTGCTGAGAACAATTGAATCTTTCTCCAAAATTATTAGCATTGTTTACAACAATAAGAATGGAACCAGAATACAGTGCCTGAGATGAAGGTGAAATTCTTGTCCTTTCGATAAAAGTGTAAATTTATAGCCTCTTGATTCAAACTAAAATTAGTGGTTAAGATAAAAGTCCACATATAGCTACTCAGACCCACAGGCATCAGGATGGGTAGTTTCTTGAAGACCCATCGGACCTTCTTTCTGGCTGTTACAATCACCTTCCCTCATCATATGGAGAATCAGCCACTCAGGCACCCAAACAGAGTTATTGCAGAAAATTAAAAATACATGGATCTTACACATAAAATTAAAATGCAAACAGCTGTACTTATAAAAGGTACTTAACTAAAAGGCTTCTGGAAGTTTGTTGCCTTGCTTTCAGTGGGTGCACCTGAAGTATGTAGAAGTTGACTTAAAAAAGGTTTCCATAGACACCTCCCTGCTCACAGTACTCAAAGCAGATATAGCACACAGAATAGTTATTTGGTAGACTGCCTCTAGCTTCTGGGACTTTCAAGAACTACATGAGAATTCAGGGGACTGGTTGTCTCATTGCAGCTTTCCACCCAGATCCAGGGAATATCCACAACCCTGGAAACAAAACCTCACTATCTCCCACCACCGATCTGAGGATGGCAGCCCCTCACTCACCATGCTGTGGTTTTCCAGTTTGCCCTTCCTCAAAGCACATCACTCAAAACCACTGGCTGTAGTTTGTCTTCAAATCCAGACCAGAACAGCCCTGCACTTCTTTTGACAGGCACATCACAAAGTGGCCTGATTAGCTATTAAGGCGTGAGTGATAAAAGCACCTCCCAGGTGGTTGCAGAGTGCTTAAGGACAAATTGCAATGGTTACTGATTGCCTTCTAGCACTAAGACTTTTCTACATCAGCAGTGATGTGCATTTCTATAGCAATTGTCCTATAGCTGAACTGTGCTATGATTCTGTAGTACACAGGCATTTACCTTTCTTCCTCCTAGACACAGTGTTGCTAGCTAAATATAATTACTTAAATGGATTGAGTGATTCTTGGTGAAAAAGTTGCAAGGGAGCTCCAAGTACTCGTTAACTACCACTAAGAGATTTAGGAATGCAAAATATGTTATTTGTTATTAGGTTAAACACTGAGTTTTGTTGAACTAAATTTGCTTTTGTACCTGTTTGTCACAGGAACTACAGATAATCAGGAAAGAAAAGCAGGGACCACATCTCAAAAAAAGATAAATGATCTTTCTTGTGGCAGAATGCCAGACGATGGCTCCATGAATGTAGAATTTTATCCCTGAAATTCAGAGCAAACACATGGCAAAGGCATCATAATGAGAAAATAGTCTTCATGGAAAATTGAATATTTACAGAGGAATACATCTTCTGTAAGCATATACAAAAATAAAACCAAACAAAAACCAACTGCAGTAATGAAGGTTCTCTGCATGAAAAGGAATGTAGGATGAATCTCTCCATATATGTAGAAAGTCAATTTATTACGATGTCTCACAAGCTGTGATATATTTAGTCCAACAAAGGTTGCCTACCAATGGGAATCTGAAGAGTACAGCAGTTTTTTAGTTCATCAGGATGGATGTATCAGCTGGTCATTATACATCAAAATTCCAAAAAAGTAGGCTCTAATGGTAGTGAAGGAAGAAACTTGGTACCAAGAGCTAGTGTAAGTAGCCAAAGAGGGAAAGCTTCCTCCTTCAATACCATTTATACATGTAGACTACCACCAGAAGGTTGATCTGTTCCTTTATGTGACTTTGTTCTGTTTTGACTTTTTTTTTTTTTTTTTTTTTTTTTTAAACAGGGTTTTTCTGTGCAGGACTTAAACTCATTCTGTGGATTTGGCTGGCCTCAACCTAAGCAAAATCAGGCAGCCTCCTGTGTCCTAGGATTAAACATTTGCACTGCCACCAAGCAGGTAAAGGTAGGCTTCTGTATGGCTTTGGCAGCCCTGGAATATATTCTGCCAGTATGAAGTTTCTCAACTCCTAAATGGGAATCCATTCCAACTTGTCATGAGTTCAAAGTGTTCCAATAACTCCCATTGTCTTAAAGACATTATCTTTCCTGCTACAGGACACCTGTGCCTTGATGATGAATAGCTCGTATCTAAATAGCAATGATTTGGGAGTAGACAGGTTAACCACCCAGAAGTAAGGGAGCAAGTGCAGCAATGGGGTGCCTGAAGGCACATAGTATGTGCAATTATGGAGTGCCTTTAGCAGTAGTGGAAGCAATTTCTGTTTTCCCTATATACATATTAATAGATGTCCCCTTCCATCGCCGCACCTTTGTTTGACTACTTAAGTTTGGTGTATGAATAAAATGGAGCTTTCAGTATTGAATGAATCTGCCTGCCTGACATCATATTATGTCTCTGTCTTCCTTTCATCAATGATAGCTTGTCTTCCACTTGTCCACACTCACTGACTAAGGAATGGACATGGTTCTGAGCTGCTGTTTCTGATTACAGTCCTACAAACTCCAGTCCACAACACTTTATTCCACACGTGCTGGAGAATTGAGATTGATCTGCAACTTAAAAATGCTGGAACTCACTCAGGCAGCATGAGCAACCCCGTGGCATATGCCATTATTCCACGACATAGCTTATTGTGCTGTGGATGTGAATATAAGTAATTATTACTTCAAATTCCATGCTTCTTCATGTCCTCACTATTTGCCCATGGGTGCTTCAACTTTAAGTACTGCCTTCAAAATGGATTATGCAAAGAGGCTATAAAATTCCATGGCAAAGACATTTTTACCAGAAAAAGAAACAGAACAAATTCTGTTGTATGTGTGTGTCTGCAAATTGATTACCAGTTTTTAGACAATGATATTTGTGAGGAGATCATAAGTCAACTTTGTGGGGTCCACTTTTGGCCTACCACCACGGCAACTATAGACTCATAAAATTCTCATTTTCCACGGAGTCACATTGTAGAAAAAGTCTTGAGTCTTGAAAATGTCTCTATGAAAGAAACATTGACTTCTTATATGAACACCTTATAGGAGAAACAGGAACCGAGTATATGGGTTTGCTTTAGAGATGGCAAAAATTCGATATTTAGCTTTCTAATTTTGTTTTGCATATATTTGCATTCTAGCCTATTATGACCCTTGATATAGATTATTTACTGTTTTCTTTTTTGTTTTCATAAGTGTTCAAAATGAATATATATGCTTTAAATTTTCATTAATTTTACTTTTGTATTTTTTCTCTTCTTTTTAAGAATAGTATTACTGTGACATCCTGTCTGTCTTAGGACATGAGAGATATCTGTCCACCTTGAATCCAGAGTGCTGGTATTGTAGTTTGGCTTGTCAACAGAAGTTAGTTCATTAGCTTGGCTCACTTATGATGAATGACTGAGCCTGGTTGTTAGTGTAGCCAGACAACAGGCTCTGGTACTAAACTCCAGTAACAGAAGATGGTGCCCATCAAATGCATGCTTTCTGCCTCAAAGTCCATTGTCTTTTCAAATATGGGAAATATTATTTTCCCTTATCATTTACTCTTGTAACTCACTGAATGTCTTGGAAGGTTTCTGTCTATTAGTAGTAATGGAGACAGCCAGGTTCACAGATGTAAGAGGTTTTCTATACAGTTAAGTGTAATTCTTCATGTTATTCATCACATCTAATGTCTCACTAAGTAAACTTGAAGCTATGAAGCCAGACATGGTGGCAGAAGCCTTTAGTAATGGTTCTTAGAGAGCGGAGGTAGTAATTTCAGGATTTCCTAGTCACCAAAGATGAAAGTGGTCCCTGGGGTATTGTGTTCATACCACAGTCAAAGTTAGTCTGTGACTGCTTCAGGACAATGTACATAAACTTGCCCAAAGCTCTTGATCGTCAGGGCCATGATACCAGCAAATGTTAGCTAATATATTGATCCCACCTTATTACATATTCTTACTTTTAATGAATTCCATTAAAATAGAATCAAAGTTATTTTACCATATCTATCTCTGTTTCTTATCCCTCTCATGTCTGTACCAACCCCAAAGTCAGGGACAGGGCCCAACACCATGTATCTAGGCTGAGTATCTATCCATGGGGAATGGGCTCCTGAAGCCTTTCATACAGCAGGGATACATCCTGATTCCACTGCCAGAGGTCCCTTACACTTACTAGGCCTTCTAAATGAGATGCACTTTTAGGGGTTTTAGGTCAGTCATATTATGGATTCCCAACTGTCAGACTGGGTGCATGACCTCTGCATTGTTTTGCTTAGGTGATTCTGTGGGTATCTCGAACCTGGTCTTGAACCCTGTACTTATCAATCCTTTGTCTCTGCAACTGGATTCCAGGAGTTCCACTTAGTGCTTAGCTGTGGGTGTCTGCTTCTGTTTCTTTCAACTACTGGACGAAGACTCTAGAATATCCTATAAGGTAGATATCAATCGCATTATATGGAAGGACATTTAAGGTAGTCTCTCCACTATTGCTTATATTTTTATTTGGGGTGATCCTTGTAGATCTCTGGACATTTTTCTAGTGCCAGATTTCTCTTACCACCTATTATATCCCGATCTTGTACGGTATTTCTTTTGTTGCTCTCCCTCTATTCTTTCCAAAACTCAGTCTTCTTGATGCCTCTTGTTCTCCTTCCCATTCTCTTCTCCCCTTCTCTTTCTCCTAACTCTCCCTTCCCGCACCAGATGCTCCCAATTTTCTCAGGAGTCTTTGTCCCTTTCCACTACTATGGGGAACAATAGCAGGCCTTTCAAGGGTGAAGTCTGAACTGAGGTGAATCCAGGGGAGTGCCCCCTTGACACCCTGAAGGTAGGGCTTGGAACAGTGCTACCAAATACTGCCAGGACTTGAACATCCTCTCTCCAACTGCATCTCAATATTAAGGCTGAAGCTTTGCACAACCTGCTTTGTCCATCTCTCAAGGAACAGTTGCCGATGATCTACAGGATGGTGGCTAAGGGAAACCTTGTAAACCACTTCTCCTGCTAAAAGCGATCCCACCAACTCCTGAATCCTTCCTCTCCATATCTTCCCTGGGGAGAAGGAATAAGGAATGCTTAAACCATGATATGCAAAACCAGGGAGGCTGGGTTGTTGAATGGGAACCCTAATGGCTTCTGTATCTATACAAAGTGTTTAGAATGTTTGGTAGTCCTGGTCCAAACCTGCCCTCAAATTTTGTGTCTTTTCTGCTCATTTATTCCAGTAACTCGGGATTTGTTAGCCAATCAGAGTTTCAAGTATAGACACCAGTCATAGAGGAGGTTTCTTCCCAGTCTTATAGGAGAAGCCTTTGGTATAGAGTGTGAAACCAGAAGGTGGAGAAGCTTTGGTTGATGTCTCTCTTGCTCCCATTATCTCTTTCCCCCCTTTCTCCCTCCTCATGCTGTCTTTCTTTCTCTCTATGTCAGATCTGTCTGTCTCTGTGTCTTTCTCCCTTTCTCTCTTTCTCTCTATTGGGTTGCAGATTATATCAGAAGGGCTGACAGGTTTGTCATTTATCTTGGGTGTAGTGAACTTAGTAAGAACCATACTCCACAAAAAAAAAATTGATTATTGAAATTAAAGAAAAGTATGATGGCTAAAATCTTCACCAAATTGTATGAATTATTTTGATTTACTCTTTCATGAGCTCTCCCCTATCTCTTCATATCAAGATGATAGAGAAATGATAGAGACAAGTTTAGAGATATGAAAGAAAAAAAATTAAGGAACGTTCATTGCCAGGAGCTCTGTCAGGATTTTGACAAAATTCTATAGTTCCTGCTACAAGCATAAATCAAAAGGCTAAAATTCTTGGGAACAAGTGTGAGCAAACACAAATCCATGCACTGGCACTACATAATTAAAATTAAATCAAATCTTTAACCAAACATATTTTAACTTGTGAATACACAATATTGTGAGCACTCATTCCTGTAACCCAGGTATTTAGTGGATAAAGTCTTAATAGTTTCCTCCAATATGAAATGCTTTATATAATACAAAGCAAATGTGTAGGATTGGAATTAGAGAAATCAATCTTCCCAACAAGGTCTATTATATTGTTAAAGTAATGAGTGAAAGTGCCTCCATTGAAGGGCCTCTGCTAAAGCGGCATCACATGAAGTGTGCCAGGTCCCAGCAAGAACTGCCTGTCAAAGCAGAAGCATCCAGATATCAGCCCAGTATGTGTCTTCCCTGGCCCTGGCCCTGGCCCAGGCCCTGGCCCTGGCCCTGGATCCTGGCCTCTGGCCCCTGGCTCCTTGGCCCCTGGCCCCTGCCCCCTGGGCCTTGGCCCTGCCCTGGCTGAGAAAACATGTGATCAACTCCTATAAAGGTCAGAGAATGAAGAGGTGTATTGTTTCCATTCTACGAATTAGAAAATTTAAGCACAGAAAACAGAATTAAAATACTCATCATTGTACTTGAATGGCACAATGATGATGGTGATGCCCCTGCTGCAGCCATCTTTTCAGCTATTATCAACATTGTGGCTACTACTGCTACGCCAGGATTGGGCCCATTATCTCACGTCCTGCCGCACCACAACAGACATTCAGGCACTTGTGATGAGTTCAGGCCAACAGAATTCATCAGGCAAGACAGTATGATTATCTGACGATTAACTGATGGCATGTTAAAAGTGCGTGATGACAGCATCCATTTTCATATCTGGCAAGTCTGCCCAGGAATTGATGATACAAAAAAAGTCAATGGCTTACATATTTAAGGATGTAATTATTAAATTCTTTCATTATATAATCTGTGATCCCTGAAGTTTGGTGCTAACTTGCGTGACTCAAGTGTGACAGACGGTCTAACTATCTGATTATTTCATTATTCAAATCTGTCTTTTTCTACTACAGGAAGAATGGGGTCTGGATCCACTTTGTTGGTGTTAAATTGTATCTTGTGAATTCTTTCTTTCTTCCTTTCTTTCTTACTTTCTTTATTTAAATCAATATTGATATCAGTTTGTCTTTCTCTCTAGGGATGAATTAAGAGAAATTATCTGTTTATTGATTCATTTTTTATTCAAATCTATGATTAAGAACTCAATGTCTTTTCAGTATTGAGCAATCATTTAGGCTTCCTGCATAAAAAATCATCCACGTGTTTAATGTTTATTCATTTAATTTTGAAAATCTGTCATTATTTATTCAGTGATCATTGCACTTTTGACCCGCCTTAGGGGAGACCATTGTATCAGACGATCACATCATCGAATACTACACTTACTTCTTTAAATGTTAATCTAAGAAATGAAGTAAAACTTCATCATTTAAAATACATATTTAAAATACAGGTAATGTTATAGTCCATGAGTCCCTTTTGGAGTAAGAATTTGGGAGTTGATGATGTAATATCACCTCATTACTTCATCATTTAGCTATGAAAATAGATCTTTACATCAGCGATAGGATTAAGACTTTGGTGCCACTTCGTCAGTGTTAATATAAAAGGCCCACTAATTAATTATCAATTTAATTTTTTAAAAATATCATTATTCCAGGAAGAGATCAGTCTGACAACTCCATTTGCGATTTAAGGATTTAAGTATGCATCGCCATGTCATTATTCAATCACTTTTCATTATATATTAATTATTTAAATCGATGCAGATGTTGTTCTTCTTGACGGGAGTTGGGCCATTCCTCCATGTGAGTTAATCACTTGGCATTATTTAATTATCTAAGTACTACTTCCTTGACAATCACTGGTGTTTGGTTCCATCTTCTCAAAGTTAAGTATGGAGGACTATCCAAATATTAACTTTTTGATTGTGTAAGTAATGATGCTGTCATCCATCATTTGGCTGCTGTGGGATTGACACAGCAGGAGATCGGTACCAGATGCAGTGGCCAGAGAACGGGGGACACGGCATTATACAGAGATTACTGATTACATAATAATAGATTTTTAACAATCAAATGATTGCACGATTTTAAAAAAAACTGTAGTGTTTCACATCATCAGTTTCTGAGAGGTTGCAACAAAAATGACCCATGAAGGAAACAGTGACCACCGATTTTAAAAATGGAATAACTGAATAATCTCCTGATCAGGGAATCTCATCTAATGAACTCTGTCGGGCTGTTAACATGACACACCACCAAAAATAAATCACTCTAAATAACCATATGAGAAAGCAGGATACAGGACTTAATAGAGAACAGTCAAATGAGGAATCCAAAATGACTGAAAGAAACAGAAGGCACTGCTCAAAATCCTTAATCATCAGCCTAATGCAAATCTAAATAACTCTGAGAAACCATGGGATCAAGCTCCTCTAATGGTAAGAGGATGCAGAGAAGTTAATTTTATTTTTAATAAAGGGAAAAGGATTATGGTAGAGGCGATTAATTGTATTGTTTCCGTTCTAGAAATTAGAAACTTGGAGCATAGAAAACAGGTATAAAATACTCATCATTGTACTTGAATGGCACAATGATGCTTTCGTTTTCATGCTTATGTCACTATAGGCAAGTTGTAGCTTGAGAGACTGGTAAATATGTAGAACTCTAAAGAAAGAGCCCTGCTTTGTTTTTGTGAGAAACTCAGTGAGGCTGTAAGTTTAGCTCATCGTTGGATATACTCCTTTAAGCATGTGGGAGGGGCACTAGAATGTGACAGAATGTTGGTTCATAAATGTTGCCTGGCAACCCTGTTGCATTCTGCATCCTGGTATCATGGGCCAAGGACTAGAGTGCAGCTTCAAGAATGTGTTATCATGGGATATTTCAGTCTCCCAAGATAACTATCGCCTAAATATTTAATACAGCATTTGATTCGCCTAAAAAAGTAATAGCCACACCTCTGAAAGTGTGCCTGCAGCTTTTACTGGTTACCAAATTCAAGATTTCCTAATCATCAGAGAACGTAGTCTGTGGAGAAACAGTTCAAAGTCTTCTGTTTATGAATACTCTCACACTATGGAACAAAAGACAAATAAGACTCACAATTATTCATCAAAAGGTGAGTTTGCCATTGATGACTTCCTTCAGGAAGGTGGTAATCCACTTGTTAGAGTAGACTTTGTGATTATTGGATTTCAGTCCATCTCTTTTGAGGCAGCCGCCCAACATTAAATATGTGATATCTTCTAAAAATACTGCATACAAAATGACAGTTCAGCATTTAAACATGTTACTACTCTGCTCTGCGATTAAATAACTGATGAACCTGGGAGTTTCCCACAATCATGTGGGAGTCAACAGAGAGTCAATTGGGTGGAGTATGGCAGACAATTTCATCCTCTGATTATGTTGTTATTTGATTATTAAAATAGGACATTAGATAAACCATGATCAGTGGATTGTGGTGACACGATGTGGGAGGCAATTATTATAGACCATATTAATATCAATTATGTAGTTAAAATATTTAAATTAATCACCACAGCATCGTTCATGACCTTGGTTTGCAGCCACCTTAGGGAAGTGGATGATGTTACATGAAATTATTATTTGATTATTTAATTAGACAAAACAATGATTACATCGTCCATGACACCTGAAATCTGGTGCCACAGATCATCTAATTACATAATTAATGAATTTAAATTGACAATCTGTGTTAATCCCCAAGGTAATGTAAATATTTGTATAGTTATTTAAACAACAATCTTCCATTCCATGGAGAGACCTGTAAAGCTCCCTCTTGTGGAGAATATGTGCAATATCTTCACATTGTATGATTCTTTGACTCAATTGATGATGATGACATCCTTCATGACTGGAGTCTGGCCATGCATCCCTGCCAGTAGAATGGTACATCCCCTATTTATTGTGACAGTTAGCTATTACTGACTTATTTAATTCTTTAAATTATGTAAAACGACAGACAGTGCCATCACCGATTCTGGTTAGGGTGCAAAAATCTGTCAGTGACAAGGTTAGGAAAGTTGTAGACATGGGCAGTGCATTTTCTGAATGATCTATGCATCTTCTAGAGTATGAGGCATGCTGGGTGATTGACTCCTGAAGGTTGCACGGTGCCCTCTGAGAAGTACAAGGACTTCACCAAGGCCGGCACCGTGGTCTGGCTGTTGACTACCTGTTCTTCCTCCACATCTTCACATCGGTTGTGATCTACCATGAGAAGAAGGAGTGGCACTAGGAGGTCGGCACCATCACTGAGACCTGGCAAAAGGATGACGACTCAGAATACGGAAGAACATCTCTCTCTCAGCTATGCTATTGTTGCCCCTGCTGCAGCCATCTTTTCAGCTGTTATCAACATTGTGGCTACTACTGCTACACCAGGACTGGGCCCACTATCTCACGTCCTGCCGCACCACAACAGACATTCAGGCGCTTGTGATGAGGTCAGGCCAACTGAATTCATCAGGCAAGACAGTATGATTATCTGATGATTAACTGATGGCCTGTTAAATATGCGTGATGACAGCATACAGTTTCATACCTGGCAAGTCAGCCCAGGAATTGATGATACAAAAAAAGTCAACGGCTTACATATTTAAAGACGTAATTATTAAATTCTTTCATTATATAATCTGTGATACCTGAAGTTTGGCGCCACCTTGTGTGACTCAAGTGTGACAGACCATCTAAATATCTGATTATTTCATTATTCAAATCTGTCTTTTTCTACTCAAGGGAGAGTGGAGTCTGTATCCACCTTGTTGGTGTTAAAATGTATCTTGTGGATTCTTTCTTTTTTCTTTATTTCCTTCTTTCTCTCTTCCTTTCTTTATTTAAATCAATGTTGATATCATTTTGTTATCTAACTAGGGGTGAATTATGATAAGCTATCTCTTTATTCATTCATTTTTTTGTTCAAATCTATGATTAAGAACTCAATGTCTCTTCAGTATTGAGCAATCATTAGTCTTCACGCATGAAACACCATCCACTTGTTACATGTTTATTCATTTAATTATGAAATTCTGTCATTATGTATTCAGTGATCACTGGAGTTTTGAGCCTCCTTTGGGGAGACCGTTATAACAGACCATCATGTCATCTAACACTACATTTACTTCTTTAACTGTTAAACTAGGAAATTAAGTAATAATTCTTCATTTAATTTACGTATTTAAAATACATGTAACGTTATGGACCATAAGTCCCGTTTGGAGTCAGATTTTTGGAGGTGATGATGTAATATCTTCTCATTACTTCATCATTTAGCTATGTAAATAGATCTTTACATCAGCGTTAGGTTTAGGACTTTGGTGCCATCTCATCAGTGTTAATATAAAAGGCCCACTAATAAATTTGCAATTTAATTTTTTAAAAACATCATTATTCCTGTAAGAGATTAGTCTGACTACTCCATGTGGGATTAAGTATGCACCACCATGTCATTTTTCAATCATTTTTCATTATATATTAATTATTAAAATCGATGAAGATGTTGTTCTTCTTGACTGGAGTCGGGCCAAACCTCCATTGGACTTAATCACGTTTAAGTACTACTACTCCTTGACAATCACTGCAGTTTGTTTACATCTTTTGAAAGTTAAATATGGAGGACTATTCAATTATTAACTTATTTGATTGCGCAAGTAATGACGGTGTAATCTGTCATTTGTCTGCTGTGGCATTGACACAGCATGATATTGTTACCAGAAGCAGTGCCCAGAGAATGGGGGACACTACCTTATCCAGTGATTACTGATTACGGAACAGTAGATTTTTAACAATCGAATGATTACACGATTAAAAAAAAAACTGTACTGTTTCATATCATTAGTTTCCTTGAGGTTGCAACAAAATTGACCCATGAAGGACACAGTGACCACCTATTTTAAAAATGGAATAAGTGAATAATCTCCTGATCAGGGAATCTCATTTAATGAACTCTGTCGGGCTGTTAACATGACACACCACCAACAATAAATAACTCTAAATAACCATATTAGAAAGAGGAGTACAGGACTTAATAGAGAACAGACAATTGAGGAATCCAAAATGACTGAAAGAAACATAAGACACTGCTCAAAATCCTTAATCATCAGCCTAATGCAAATCTAAACAACTCTGAGAAACCATGGGATCAAGCTCCTCTAAAGGTAAGAGGATGCAAAGGAGTTAATTTCATTTTCAATAAAGGGAATGGGATTATGGCACAGGCAATTAATTGTATTGATTCCGTTCTAGAAATTAGAAAACTGAAGCATAGAAATCAGGTTTAAAATACTCATCATGGTACTTGAATGGCACAATGATGCTTTTGTTTTCATGCTTATGTCACTATAGGCAAGTTGTAGCTTGAGAGACTAGTAAATATGTAGAACTGAAAAGAAAGAGCCCTGCTTTTTTTTTGTGAGAAACTCGTTGAGGATGTAAGTTTAGTTCATTGGTGGGTATACTCCTTTAAGCATGCGGGAGAGGCACTAGAATGTGACAGAATGTTGGTTCATAAATGTTGCCTGGCAACCCTTTTGCATTCTGTATCCTGGTATCATGGCCCAAGGACCAGAGAGCAGCTTCAAGAAAGTGTTATCATGGGACATTACAGTCTCCCAAGGAAACTATCTCCTAAAACATTTCGTGACAGCATTTGATTCGCCTAAACAAGTTATAGCCACACCTCTGGAAGAGTGCCTACAGCTTTTACTGGTTACCAAATTCAAGATTACCTAATCATCTGAGAACTTAGTCTGTGGAGAAACAGTTCAATGTCTTCTGTTTATGAATACTCTCTCTCCTAAGAAGTGAAACTATGGAACAAAAGATAATAAGAGTCACAATTATTCATCAAAAGGTGAGTTTGCGAGTGTTGACTTACTTCAGGTGTGTGATAATCCATTTGTTAGAGTAGACTTAGGGATTGTTGGATTTCAGTCCATCTCTTTTGAGGCAGCCGTCCAACATTAAATATGTGGTATTCTAAAAACGCTTCATACACAATGACAGTTCAGCACTTAAACATATTACTACCCAACTCTGCGATTAAATAAGGGAGGAACCAGGGAGATTCCCACAATCGTGTGGGAGTCAACTGAGACCCAATTGTGTGGAGTATGGCAGTCTATTTCATCCTCTGATAATATTGTTATATGATTATTATATGTTGTTATTTGATTATTAAAATAGGACATTAGATAATCCATGATCAGTGGATTGTGGTGATGCGATGTGGGAGGAAATTTTTATAGACCACCCTAATATCAGTTATGTAGTTAAAATATTTAAATTTATCATGACACCATCGTTCATGAGCCTGGTTTGGAGCCACCCTAGGGAAGTGCATGATGTTACATTAACTCATTATTTGATTATTTAATTATATAAAACTACGATTATATCATCCATGACACCTGGAATCTGGTGCCACAGATCATCTAATTACATAATTAATTAATTTAAATTGACAATGTGTTAATCCCAAAGATAATGTAAATATTTGTATAGTTATATAAACAACAATCCTCCATTCCATGAAGAGACCTGTAAAGCTCCCTCTTGTGGAGATAATGTGCAATATCTTTACATTGTATGATTCATTGAATCAATTGATAATGATTGACATCCTTCATGACTGGAGTCTGGCCATGCTTCCCTTCCAGTAGAGTGCTACATCCCCTAATAATTGTGACAGTTAGCTATTAGTGACTTATTTAATTCTTTAAATTATGTAAACGACAGTCAGTGCCATCACCGATTACGGTTAGGGTTAAAAATCTGTCAGTGACAAGGTTAGGAAAGTTGTAGACATGGGCAGAGAATTTTCTGAATTATCTATGCATCTTCCACAGTACGAGGGATGCTGGGTGATTGAGTCCTGAAGGTTGCACGGTGCCCTCTGAGAATACAAGAACTTCACCAAGGCCGGCACTACCTGTTGACTACGTGTTCTTCCTCCACATCTTCACATTGGTTGTGATCTACCATGTAAAGAAGGAGTGGCACTAGGAGGTCGGCACCGTCATTGAGACCTGGCAAAAGGATGACGACTCAGAACATGGAAGAACATCTCTCTCTCAGCTATGCTATTGATGACCCTGCTGCAGGCATCTATTCAGCTGTTATCAACATTGTGGCTACTAGTGGTACGCCAGGATTGGGCCCACAATCTCACGACCTGGGGCACCACTACAGACATTCAGGCGCATGTGATTTGGTCAGGCCTACAGAATTCATCAGGCAAGACAGTATGATTAAATGACGATTAACTGATGGCATGTTAAAAATGCGTGATGACAGCATACAGTTTCATACGTGGCAAGTCAGCCCAGGAATTGATGATACAAAAAAAATTCCATCGGCTTACATATTTAAAAATGTTATTATTAAATTCTTTCATTATATAATCTATGATACCTGAAGTTTGGCGCCACCTTGTGTGACTCAAGTGTGACTGACCATGTAACTATCTGATTATTTCATTATTCAAATCTGTCTTTTTCTACTCCAGGGAGAGTAGAGTCTGTATCCACCTTGTTGGTGTTAAATTGTATCTTGTGAATTCTTTCTTTCTTTATTTCATTCTTTCTTTCTTCCTTTCTTTATTTAAATCAACGTTGATATCATTTTCTTATCTCTCTAGGGGTGAATTATGAGAAACTATCTCTTTATTCATTCATTTTTTTGTTCAAATCTATGATTAAGAACTCAATGTCTCTTCAGTGTTGAGCAATCATTTAGGCTTCACGAATAAAACTCCATCCACTTGATTAATGCTCCTTTCGGGAGACCATTGTACCAGACCATCACGTCATCTAATACTACACTTACTTCTTTAACTGTTGAACTAGAAAATTGAGTAATAATTCATCATTTAATTTACGTATTAAAAATACAGGTAATGTTATGGACCATAAGTCCCGTTTGGAGTCAGATTTTGGTAGTTGATGATGTAATATCATCTCATTACTTCATCATTTAGCTATGTAAATAGATCTTTACATCAACGACATGTTTAGGACTTTGGTGCCATCTCATCAGTGTTAATATAAAAGTCCCACTAATTAATTTTCTATTTATTTTTTTAAAAACATCATTATTCCAGTAAGAGATCAGTCTGACTACTCCATGTGGGATTTAAGTATGCACCCCCATGTCATTTTTCAATCATTTTTCATTATATATTAATTATTAAAATCAATGAAGTTGTTGTTCTTCTTGACTGGAGTCGGGCCAAACCTACATGGGAGTTAATCACGTGGCGTTATTTAATTATCTAAGTACTAATTCCTTGACAATCACTGGAGTTTGGTTCCATCTTTTGAAAGTGAAATATGGAGGACTATCCAATTAATAACTTATTTGATATCGTAAGTAAAGACGGTGTCATCCGTCATTTGGCTGCTGTGGCATTGACTCAGCAGGAGATCGGTACCAAAAGCAGTGGCCAGAGAATGGGAGACACTGCCTTATACAGTGATTACTGTTTACGCAATAGTAGATTTTTAACAATGGAATGATTACACGATTTAAAAAAAAAAAAACTGTAGTGTTTCGCATCATCAGTTTCAGAGAGGTTGCAACAGAACTGACCCATGAAGGACACAGTGACCACCGATTTTAAAAATGGAATAAGTGAATAATCTCCTGATCAGGGAATCTCATCTAATGAATTCTGTCGGGGTGTTAACATGACATACCACCAACAATAAATAACTCTAAATAACCATATTAGAAAGCAGGGTACAGGACTTAATAGAGAACAGTCAATTGCGGAATCCAAAATGACTGAAAGAACGAGAAGACACTGCTGAAAATCCTTAATCATCATCCTAAATCAAATCTAATCAAGTCTGAGAAACCATGGGATCAAGCTCCTCTAAAGGTAAGAGGATGCAGAGGAGTTAATTTTATTTTAAATAAAGGGAAAAAGATTATGTTAGAGGCGACTAATTGTATTGTTTCCGTTCTAGAAATTAGAAAACTGAAGCATAGAAAACAGGTTTAAAATACTCATCATTGTACTTGAATGGCACAATGATGCTTTCATATTCATGCTTATGTCACTATAGGCAAGTTGTAGCTTGAGAGACTGGTAAATATGTAGAACTCAAAAGAAAAGGCCCTGCTTTGTTTTTGTGAGAAACTCAGTGAGGCTGCAAGGTCAGTTCATCGGTGTGTTTACTCCTTTAAGCATGTGGGAGGGGCACTAGAATGTGACAGAATGTTGGTACATAAATGTTGCCTGGCAACCCTGCTTGCATTCTGTATCCTGGTATCATGGCCCAAGGACCAGAGAGCAGCTTCAAGAAAGTGTTATCATGGGACATTACAGTCTCCCAAGATAACTATCTCCTAAAACTTTTAATGACAGCATTTGAGTTGCCTAACAAGTCATAGCCACGCCTCTGGTAGTGTGCCTACAGGTTTTACTGGTTACCTAATTCAAGAATACCTAGTCATCAGAGAACGTTGTCTGTGGAGAAACAGGTCAAAGTTTTCTGTTTATGAATGCTCTCTCTCCTGAGAATAAAAACTATGGAAAAAAAGATAATATGACTCAATTTTTCAAGAAAAAGTTGAGATTGCCATTGTTGACTTCCTTCAGGAAGGTGATAATCCATTTGTTAGAGTAGACTTAGTGATTATTGGATTGCAGTCCATCTCTTTTGAGGCTGCTGCCCAACATTAAATATGTGATATCTTATAACAACCTTGCATACACAATGACAGTTCAGCATTTAAGCATGTTACTATTCAGCTCTGCGATAAAATAAGGGATGAACATTGAAGTTTCCCGCAATCATGTGGGAGTCAACTGAGAGGCAATTGTGTGGAGTATGGCAGGCCATTTCATCCCCTGATTATGTTCTTATTTGATTTTTAAAATAGGACATTAGATAATCCATGATCAGTGGATTGTGGTGACGCGATGTGGGAGGCAATTATTATAGACCATCTTAATATCAATTATGTAGTTAAAATATTTAAATTAATCACGACAGCATCGTTCATGAGCTTGGTTTGGAGCCACCTTAGGGAAGTTGATGATGTTACATGAACTCATTGTTTGATTATTTAACTATATAAAACAATGATTATATCATCCACAACACCTGGAATCTGGTGCCACAGATGATCGAATTATATAATTAATTAATTTAAATTGAAAATCTGTGTTAATCCCCAGGGTAATCTAAATATTTGCCTGTAAAATGCTACATTCCCTATTTATTGTGACAGTTATCTATTACTGACTTATTTAATTTAATTCTTAATTTAATTCTTTAAATTATGTAAACGATAGACAGTGCCATCACCGGTTATGGCTAGGTTGCAAAAATCTGTCAGGGACAAGGTTAGCAAAGTTGTAGACATGGGCAGAGCATTTTCTGAATGATATATGCATCTCCCAGAGTACTAGGGATGTTGGGTGATTGAGTGCAGAAGGTTGCACGGTGCCCTCTGATAAGTACAAGGACTTCACCAAGGAGGGCATGGTGGTCTGGGTGTTAACTTCCTGCTCTTCCTACACATCTTTACATCGGTTGTGATCTACCATGAGAAGATGGAGAGGCACTAGGAGTTCGGCACCAACACTGAGACCTGGCAAAAGGATGATGGATCAGAACTCCGAAAAACATGTCTCTCTCAGCTATGCTTGTGATACCCCTGCTCCAGCCATCTTTTCAGCTGTTATCAACATTGTGGCTACTACTGCTACAACAGGATTGTGCCCATTATCTCATGTCTTGCCGCACCACAACAGAGATGCAAGCGCTTTTGATGATGTCAGGCCAACAGAATTCATTGGGCAAGACAGTATGATTATCTGACCATTAACTGACGGCGCCACATTGTGTGACACAAGTGTGACAGACGATCTAACTATCTGATTATTTCATTATTCAAATCTGTCTTTTTCTACTCCAGGAAGAGTTGAGTCTGGGTCCACCTTGCTGGTGTTAAATTCTATCTTGTGAATTCTTTCTTACTTTCTTTCTTCCTTCCTTCCAAAATGGACTTATGGTTCATCACATTACTTGTATTTTAAATTCATTAATTAAGTGATGAATTATCATGTAATTTCCTAGCTTAACAGTTAAGGAAGTAAGCGTAGTATTCGATGATGAGATGGTCTGGCATAATTGACTCCCCTAAGGAGGCTCAAAACTCCAGTGATCACTGAATACATAATGACAGATTTTCATAATTAAATGAATAAACTTTAAAAGTGTGAATGGTGTTTTATGCGTGAAGCCTAAATGATTGCTCAATACTAAAGTGTCATTGAGTTCTTAATCATAGATATGAACAAAAAAATGAATGAATAAAGAGATAATTTCTCATAATTAACCCCTAGAGAGATAACAAATCGATATCAACATTGATTTAAAGAAAGAAATAAAGAAAAAAAGAAAGGAAGGAAGAAAGAAATCACAAGAGACAATTTAAAACCAACAAGGAGGATCCAGACTCCACTCTTCCAGGAGTAGAAAAAGGCAGATTTATATAATGAAATAATCAGATAGTTAGATCGTCTGTCACACTTGAGTCACACAAAGTGGCACCAAACTTCAGGGATCACAGATTATATCATGAAAGAATTTAAGAATTACATCTTTAAATATGTAAGTCATTGACCTTTTTTGTATCTTCAAATCCAGGGCCGACTTGACAGATATGGAAATGTATGCTGTCATCAAGGATTTTTAAAATGCCATAAGTTAATTGTCAGATATTCATACTGTCTTGCATGATGAATTCTGTTGGCCTGACATCATCGCCAGCACCTGAATCTCTGTTGTGGTGCTGCAGGATCTGAGATAATGGGCCCATTCCTGTATTAGAAGTTGTAACCAAGATGTTGCTATCAGCTCTAAAGATGGCTGCAGCTGAGGCAAAGCCAGCATATCTGAGAGAGAGATATTCTTCCGTGTTCTGGGTCCTCATCCTTTTGCCAGTTCTCGGAGATGGTGCCGACCTTCTATTGCCACTACTTCTTCTCATGGTAGATCACAACCGATGTGAAGATGTGGATGAACAGCAGGTAGTCAACATCCAGACATCTATTACGGCCTTGGTGAACTCCTTGTACTTCTCGAAAGGTCCCGAGCAATCTTCTGGACTCAATCATCCAGCATCCTTTTTCCTATGGGAGATGCATAGATCATTCAGAAAATGCTCTACCCATGTCTACATCTTTCCTAACCTTGTCCCTGACAGATATTTGCACACTAATCGTAATCGGTGATGGCATTGTCTGTCGCTTACATGATTTAAAGAATTAAATAAGTCAGTAATAGTTAACTGTCACAATAAATAGGTGATGTAGCAATTTACTGGCAGGGAAGTATGGCCAGACTCCAGTCATGAAGGATGTCATCATCCTCAATTAACTAAATGTATCGTAAAATGTGATGATATTGCACATTATCTCCACAAGAGGAAGCTTTACAGGAGTCTTCATGGAATGGAGGATTTTTGGTTTACATAACTCAATTTTATTGAGTTCATGTAACATCATCTACTTCCCTAAGGTGGCTCCAAACCAGGCTCTTGAACGATGCTGTCTTGATTAATTTCAATATTTTAACTACAAAATTGATATTTAGATAGTCCATAATAATTGTTTCCCACATCCTGGAATCCAGTGATCATGGATTATCTAATGTCCTATTTTAATAATCAAATAACAACATAATCAGATGATGAAATGGTCTGCCATACTCGACACAATTGACTCTCACTGATTCCTACATGATTGTGGGAAACTCCCAGTTTCATATCTTATTTAATTGGAGAGCAGAGTCGTGAAATGTATAAATGCTAAATTGTCATTTTGTATGCAGGGTTTTTAGAAGATATCACATATTTCATGTTGGACTGCTGCCTCAAAAGATATGGACTGCAAGCCAATAATCTGTTAGTCTTCTCTAACAAATGTATTATCACCTTCCTGAAGGAAGTTCACAATGACAAACTCACCTTTTGTGAGTCTTATTATCTTTGTTTCCATAGTTTTATTTCTTAGGAGAGAGAGAATTCATAAACAGAAGAAATTAAATGTTCTCTGATAATTAGGAAATCTAGAATTGGTGACCAGTAAAAGCTGTAGGCAAACTTCCAGAAGTGTGGCTATGACTTTCTTAGGGGAATCAATCCCTATCATTGAAAGTTTTAGGACTTAGTTATCTTGGGAGACTGTAATGTCCCATGATACTTTACGGAAGCTGCTCTCTGGTCCTTGGCCCATGATACCAGGATACAGAATGCCAGCAGGGTTGCCAGGCAACATTTATTAACCAACATTCTGTCACATTCTAGTGCCCCTCCCACATGCTAAAAGGAGCATGCCTAAAGAAGAACTAACCTTACATCCTCACTGAGATTTTTCAGTAAAACAAAAGCAGGGTTCTTTCTTTTGGGTTCTACATATTTACCCGTCTCTCAAGCTACAACATGGCAATAGTGACATAAGCATGAAAACGAAAGCATCATAATGGCATTCAAGTACAATGATGAGTATTTTAAACGTTTTTTTCAATGCTTCAATTTTCTAATTCCTAGAATGGATACAATACAATTAATCGCCTCTACCATAAACCTTTTCTCTTTTTTGAAAATAAAATAATCCCTCTTCATTCTCTGCCCTTTAGAGGAGTTTGATCCCATGATTTCTCGGCATTGCTTAGATTTGAATTGGTCCAGAATAGCCAGGGCCAGGGCCAGGGCCAGGGCCAGGGCCAGGGCCAGGGCCAGGGCCAGGGCCAGGGCCAGGGCCAGGGCCAGGGCCAGGGCCAGGGCCAATTCTATCCACCATGAAACATACACATTTAACCTTGTTCCCCTAGACTTTACATTTAAATTGTTTTCATCCCTATTTCCCGTCCTAACCTAGCGTGATGTTTCCTTGATTCTTTGTTGAGTTCATTTTTTAATAAAATTTTACTACAAACAAGGCCATATGGTCCTGGATAGATTATGTACAAGTAATAACAGTCCTCAGATGCCAGTCCAGGCTAAAATAATGTGCAAAACTCTCAATCACTATAGCAAAAACAAGATATTTAATGTCAAAGCCAGATTTCCTAAACATATTTCCATAAATCCAGCCTTACAGAAAATTCTGGAAAGAAATTCTAACCAAGCAAGCTAACTACAATAATGAAGACATAGGCAAAGTTAATATCAGTTTACAAGAACCAAAACGAAAAAGTGGGCGAATACACTCACAATACCACCACCAACAACAATGAAACAAACAAGAATTAACAATCTATGGTCTTTAATTTTCCAAAATATTAACGGTCTTATTGCCTATAAAAACACACAAGCTAACAGAGTGTATATTAAGACAGATTTCATCGTTCTAGTGCATACAAGAAATGCATCTAAATTTCAAAGACAGACATTACCTCAGTGTAAAAGTTTTGCAAAACATCTTCCAATCAAAGGAACTCAAGAAGGAAGCAGGTGTACGTATCTAAATATTAAGAAGTTTAATTTCAAACCAAAATCACTCAAGAGATGAAGAAGGTCATTTAATAATCAGCATGGGAGAAATCCATCAATATAAAGTCTCAATTCTTAACATCTCTGATCCAAATTAAAAGGTACCCACATTCTTAAGAGAAACACTAGTAAAACTCAAAGCTCACATAAAACCTTACTCACTCATAGTGGGAGATTTCACCACCCCATTCTGAACACTAATCAGGATTACCAAACTTAAGTTTCACAAACAAACACAGGAACTAACAAAAGTTTTGTCCCACTTGGTTTTAGTAGTCATTTATAGAACAACCAATCCAAACACAGAAGAATATACCTTCTCCTCAGCTACAATGGGACATTCTGTAAAACTGACTACATACAAGGCAACATAACAAACCTCAGCAAATAAAAAATAAAATAAAATTGAATAGCCCCCTATATCTTATCAGATCACCATGATTTTGAGTTTGAATTCTACAAGAATACATACTGCAAACACGCTACAAATTCATAGAAACTGAATAATGAGTAAATTACCATTCCCTGTTCCAGGAAGATATAATGAAATAAATAAAAGATTTGTAGAATTCAATGAAAATGAAGACAGAACATACCTGAACTTATGGGACACTTTTAAAGCAGTTATACAAGGAAAGTTCATTGCAATCAGTGCTCATGTAAAGTAAACAGATGATGGTCAAATTATATAATTAAGAGCACAACTGAAAGACATAGACCAAAAAGAAACAAACTTAACCCGGAGGAGTACCTGCCAGTGAATAATCAATTTGAGGGCTGTAATCAAAATAGTAGGAACATGGAAACCAATACAAAGAATGAATAGAACAAAAAGTTGTTTCTTTGAAAAATAACAAGATAGACAAACCTTAGGGGCAAACAAATCAAGAAGCAGAGAAAGAACATGCAAACAGCAAAATCTGAAATTAAAATGGGGATATACGAACAACACTGAGGAAACCCAGAGACATTTCAGGTCATACTTTGAAAACATGTACTATACAAAAATAAAAAAATCTAAGGGAAATGGACAGATTTCTGGATTGTTATCACTTATCAAATTCAAAACAAGGATAAATAAGCAATTTAAATAGATTTAGATCACATACTGAAATAGAAATAGTCATGAATTCCACCCAAGCCCCCCCCCCCAAAAAAAAAAAACAAACACATAGACACAAGGCCAAAGGACTTCAGTGCAGAATTCTACAAATATTTCATAGAAGTGCTAATACCAATACTCCTCAAATTGTCTCACACAATAGAAGCAAAAGGTTCATTACCATTTTTAATTAGTTTACAATTACCTTGATATGCAAGCCTCACAAAGACACAACTAAGAAAAAGAATTACAGGCAGATAGCCCTCATGGACATTGATGCAAAAGTATTCAATAAAATACTGGAAAATCGATTACATGAACACATCAAATAAGTCCTCTATCATGACCAAGTAGGCTTCATGTCACAGATGCAGGGATGGTTCAACATATGAAAATCTATCAATTTGATCCTCCATATACATAAAGCAAAACAGAAAAATCACATTATCATCTCACTAAATGCTGAAAATGCCAGTGTCAAAATCAAACACCCTTTTATGATAAAGTCCTTGGAAAGAACAGGGATAACAGAAACCTACCTAAACATAATAAAAGCAATATAGAGTTAACCAACATAGAACATTAACCTATGTTTAGAGAAGCTTAAGACAATTCCTCTAAAATAAGGAACAAGACAGCTGTCCATTCTCTCCATAAATCTTCTATATTGTGCTTGAAGTTCTAGCTACGGAAAGAAATCAAGAAAAGAAGATCAAAGGGACACAAATTGGAAAGTAATAAGTCAATTTTTTACTATTAGCAGATGATAGAATTGTTTACATAAGTGACCCAAAAACTCTACCAATGAACTCCTGCAGATGACAAACACCTTTCAAACAGTGACAGTACACAAGAGTAATAAAAACCACAAAAAAAAAAATTAGTAGCCTTAATATATACAGAAGATAAAAGGGAGGAGAGTCACCACCCTTTACAATAAGAAAAACAACAAATAACACCTTGGGGTAACTATAACCAAACTAGTATTAGGCCTATATTGCATGGTCTTGTGTCTTTAAAGAAAGAAATTAAAGAAGATACTAGAAAATGGAAAGATCACCCATGCTCTTGAATTGGTATGATAAATATAGTAAAAACTCCAATTTTGCCAAAAGCAATCTACAGATTCAAAGCATTCCCAGTAAAAATCCTAGCACATTTATTTCTTCACTGACCTTGAAAAAACAATACTCAACAGTATATGGAACAACAAAAGAGTCACAATACTCAAACCAATGCTGTATAATAAAGGAACTTCAGAAACCATCACATTCTCAGACTTCAAGCCCTAAGCTCTATTATAGAGCTAAAGTACCAAAAAAAGCACTTGGTATTGGCACACATATAGAAAGGTAGACCAATGGAACTGAAAATCCTGATATTAACCAACACACCTACAAAATCCTGAGTTTTTATGAAACAGGAGAAATAATACAATGGAAAGAGGCAATCATTTTCAACAAATGGTTCTGGCAAAACTGGATGATGATATGTAGAAGACTACAAAGAGACCTATGTGAATTGCTATACACAAAACTTAGAAGAAATGGATCAAAGACCTAAACATTAATCCAACTGCCCTATACCTCTTAGAAGAGAAAGTTTGAGGTACTCTTGAAGGAATTTTTACTGGAGAGTGTCGCCTCTACTTTGACCAGTAAAGAAAATGCAACATTCAGACTCTTCTTTAAGCAGTTTATTCGGGAAACTTGTATAATCTTCTGACCCTGGGGGCAGCCCAGCCCACAGCTTAAAAGCCCTTGGGCAGTCAACCCCAGAATGCCATGTGGTGAAAAAAAAAAAAACAAGTCCACATACACAGAAGCAAGCCAGATTCTCAGCTTTTAGCCAAATATGTAATTGTTTAACACAGAGATTACTCACCATTGGGAAGGTGGAGGGCAGAAGCCAGGGCCATCTGTAAGGTGCGACACTTCACAGCTCTCTACAGGACAGTTATTCCTAGTCACAATACCAAACAGTGAGATCAATAATTAATAAATGGAACCTACTGAAACTGAGAGCCATATGTAAGGCCGAAGACACAGTGGACAACCCTGTGGACAGCACACAGAGTGGGAACAGATCTTCACCAACCCCTCATCTAACAGAATGTGCAAAGAACTCAGAAACTAATCAACACAACATCAAATAATCAATTTAAAAGGTGGGGTACTGAATACACAATTCTCAATAGAGGAAATCAAAATGGTTGAAATACATTTACGAAAGTGCTCAACATCCTTAGTCATCATGGAAATGCAAACAAAAACAACTCTGAAAAAAATTTTTACTCCTGTCAGAATGGTTAAATCAGAAACACCATGAACAGCTTATGCTGGAAAAGATTCAAGGAAGGGGAACACTCCTCCACCGCTTGTGGGAGTGAAAATTATACAGCCATTTGGAGATCAGTATGACAGTTCCACAGAAAAACCAGAATCATTCTACCACAGGACCCAGTAATTCCCCTCTTAGGCATATACCCAAATGATCAGCAAAGACATCAGTTCAACTACATTCATAGCAGCATTATTTGTAATAGCAAGAATCTGGTAGCAATATAGATGCTCCTCAAATGAAGAATGAATGAAGAAGCTATGGTACATGTACTCAATGGAATAAACTCAATGAGGAAAAATGGAATTTTGAAATACTTTAGTGAATGAATGAAACTTGAAATTCCTGAGTGAGATAACTGACTCACAAAAGGCTCAACATGGATGTACTCACTCATATGTGGATTTTAGACATAGAGCAAAGTATCACCAGTCTACAATTCACACCACTATAGAAATTAGGATAAAAGGAGGAAACTATACAAGGGAATTTTACAATGTTCCCAACAGAAGGAGAAAGCATCATCAACTTCCCAGCATGTCAGGAGCATGAGGGGGCAGTGTGTAGAGAGAAAGATAAGGGAGAGAAGGGTAGGAAAGGAGAACATGCGTGACCAAGATGATTGAGTCAGTTGTGGAATAGATGAAAGCAAGAAAAGAGATATCATAATAGAGGGAGACATTATAGGTGTAAAGAGAAAATTGATTCTAGAGAAATGTTCAGTCTTACAAGGATGACCACAACTAAGAATCCGAGAAACACTGTGATGCTGAGTATGGTGGGGATTGAAGAATTCCCCAAACAATTCAGTCAGTCCTGTGGGTACAATCCAAGCCAGGCAAGGTTTCACTGACCTTACCTGCTCCAGCAGGCTTCATCTCTGCTAAACAGTTCACCCAAGTATGTGGTCCAATGTGCATTTTCTTAAGTAGCTCACCATCCCTTAAATAAAGGAAGAACCCCAAGTTCAATGATGGAAAATTTCATTGCCCTGCTCTGCCCTGTACAATACTTAAAGAACTTTATGAAATCACCACAATGATGGGAGATGTCATTCTGTATAGTTTCCATACTGGTTAATAAATAAGCACTGTTGGCCAATAGGAAAGGAAGATAGGGGGACTAGGAGACAAGGAGGAGGGAGTAGGAATGAGGAGTCAAGATGGAGAGTCTGGAGAGGCTGGATGCCAGCCACCTCCCCGGTAAGAGAGGCCATCTGGAAATACATGATTAACACAAATGGGTTAATACTTAAGACAGAGCTAGCCAATAAGAAGTAGTAACTGGCCAACAGCATAATATCAAATACTGGTCTCTGTGTATTATTTGGTACTGGCGCAGCAGCAGGACAAGACTTGGCGGCGGGAGGAAACCTGTCTCGTTTACCACAAGGTGTCTCTATCTCTATCTATACTCTGTCTCTCTCTTTGGTTGTGTTTTTGTATGGGTTTATTCTTTGTGTGTTCCCTGGACAGGAAGCTACTTCTTGGAGAGCACATAAACAGTCTCAAAGAGATAAGGATGTGTCAAAATTATGGTGGTAAAATAAGAGCTGTAGGGGGATGACAAGTTTGCATGTAGGGGAAACCTTATAGGACTCCTTTAGTGCCATCTCAGGATGGGATAATGTGTGATGAGGTCTTTTCCTTCGCATGTGCTCATCCACATGTGTGCATGAATGTGTGTGTGTGTGTGTGTGTGTGTGTGTGTGTTTGTGTGTCTGTACTTGTGGCTAGCTGGATCAATCTATTTTGTTGGAAACATATGGGAGGATTCAAGATTAAACTTTCCAGTGGCCAGTCTGGCACATCTCTGAATTCAGAGCTCCACATTGCATGCCCACGTATAGGACTCCTTTAGTGCCATCTCAGGTTGGGATAATGTGTGGTGAGGTGTTTTCCTTCGCATGTGGCCATCCAAGTGCGTGATGGTGTGTGTGTGTGTGTGTGTGTGTGTGTGTGTGTGTGTGTGTGTGTGTCTGTGCTTGTGGCTAGCGGGATCACTCTATTTTGTGGGAAACATATGGGAGGATTCAAGATTAAACTTTCCAGTGGCCAGTCTGGCACATCTCTGAATTCAGAGCTCCACATTACATGCTCAGGTATCTCCCTTTGTAATTTCGGAGCAAATGCCTCCAGGAGATCGGTTGGAGAAAGCTATAATATAAGGAGAAAAATATAATCTGAGAGCCTTTTACTCAGAAGATCCATTTCATCTGAGCAGAGGTGAGATCTATGGGCTGGCTTGGCTCTTCTGCTTCTCTGATTTACATCTTGAAAACTGAACCCCAATATCTGTCTCTGGTCCTTTTATTTTTATATTTTTTTGTGCTACATGCTACAGAGTGGGAGATAGCTCAGAATGGCTGCATGGTGATGCTTAGAAAATGACTAGGGTGTGGGCACAGGGCAAAGGCCTGGGAGGTAAGTGGAAAAGTTGGATTGAATGTTTATTCTTTCCTTGTGCTCTTGACACCACATCAAGCTCCGTAGTGGCCTGCCTCCTGGGAAGAGGCCAAGGATGTCACAGTTCCCTTAGTGGGATAATATGGCAGATACTAACAGATAATTAGCAGATAATACTGCATAGCATTCAATTGAATATAGATGGCTTGGTACTGTGAGCATGAAGGCCAAGGTATTTGTGTCCTTTATCCTTTTTTTTGTTTTTTCAGAAAAATCACACCCATGGGACCCTTGTTCTTTAAAACTGTATCCATCACATATTCTCACAGCCCCTGCTCTTTGCCCTATGTCCAGCGTGTAAATGCCATCTGCCAAATGAAAAGTCAGTTCTGGTGTTTGGGCCGTATTTACTTGAGTGATCCTAACCCATATGTCATCTGCCTAACTTCTTTTGTGCCCTGTGATTTAGAACACCACCATCCTGCTGCCCTATCAGTCCTGGGTTAGATTGGGAGGCCTCTTTTGGTCTGGATTCTTTGACAATGAACATTTATTTTGCTCCGTGTGCAAGAAGCCAACATACACAATACCACCCTGGATGCTGAAGTAGGAAGGAGATCAGTGTTCCATCATGGAATGTGGTGGGAGGTGGACATCAGAGAAACCTGATGGGGCAGTTAGGGGGAAACACACAGCCCCCCAGTTTCTAAGTCCATAAATTTGGTTCTGAAGGGGAGCACCTGTTTGCAATTTAGGTCATCTTGTGTGAGATGGTGTTTTTGCATGCAAGTTTTTGGGCTGAAATCCTCTGTCTGTTGCATACTTGTTTCTGTTACATGGGTGTGGAACCATGGGGGAAAATGATTAAGGCCCCATGAGGGTTTCCTGTGATGACTCCTGGATCGTTTTGTGAAGTCACTGAGAAGGACAGGGGTGAGTTTGTTCTGCAGTTAATATGGTGTGCAAAGCAAGAATTGTTTATTCTACCTAAGTTTCTATGTTACCTTTCCTCATTCCACTTCAATCTCTTCAGAAACACCTGAGTCCATTGAGGGCTAATCTATAGGTCAATGACTCAAAAAATTCCGTCTTGAGGGAGACTTTCAGACTTGGAGAAAGGAAAGACAAATTTCCTGAATGTTTCCTGGTTAGTGGTGGTGGTGCAAGGCTGTGGGCTGGAGATAGACTGTGAGAGTGCTGGAGGTAGCTCAAATTGGTTGCCTTGTGATGTTTAGGAGGTGATGAGATTTGTGGTTTGGGTGCAGGCCCTGGTTGGCAAAGGGGCAGGTTAGATGTAATGTTTATTCTTTTGATGTTTCATTGTATCAACATCTAGGAAACTGGGGAGCAGGGCTGCTTCCTCTGAAGGGGTCATGGATGTCACCTTCCCCTTGGTGGCCCCTGATGGATATCATGTAGTACAGCTTCCACCTTAACTCAGAGGGAGGGGTAACTTTGGTTGTAGTATCAAGGGTCCCACTGGCTTTCCACTTTATCTTCTAAATATCAGACCCATGGGAATGTTGTCCCTGAAATCTCAACTCCTCATAAGTGCACACAGTTGCCTACTCTTTGACTTGTGTCCATACTAATCTGACCTTCTGCCAGGTGTGATGCCTGTGCTTGGAATAAGACCCTATTGATGTGGCTTGTCCTCACAACTGTTTCATCTGCCCATCTCCTGTGCCCTCAGCTCAGTGACACCACCATCTCACTGCCCTACCAGCACTGGGTCAGCCTGAGAGGCTGCTACTTGGCTGGCTGACTTGACATGGCTGCATTGTTTTGGTCGGGAGCAAGATTGCAGCAGACCTAAAGCAGGCCTAACAGTTGGAGTGGTCAAGTTGGTGGCCAGGTTCAAATAGATAGCTGTTGGGCAATAGGAAAGCAAGATAGGCGGGACTAGGAGACAAAGAGAAAAGAGAAAGTAGTAAGGAGGGGTCAACATGGACAGGCTGGGGAGACATGATGCCTGCCCCACTCCCTGGTAAGGTGAAACTATGTGTAAACACTTAGGTTAACAGAAATGGGTTAATACTGAAGACAGAGCTAGCCGATAAGAGACAAGTAATTGGAAAACAGCATTATATCAGATACAGAGTCTCTGTGTGTTAATTTGGCCTGGCAGGGAGGCAGGACAAGACCAGCAGCAGGTGGAAAAACCTTACTTCTTACAGATAGCTGCTGGGTTTCTGAAGGTTTTGGGGTGGCTGTCAGACAAGGCTGGGTGAACAAGTAGAGAGTGACACTTAGCCACTAGCACCCAAGGCCATGATTTGGGTTTCTGAAGCTTCTCCATTATGTTTCAGATTGGTGTGAGGTTTCTGAGAATTTACTGAGTGTGGCCTCAGGCTACAGTGAGCCCCTCTGTCCTCTCACAAGGAGCAACTTCTTGACTTCCACAGGGCTGGCAGGTACCCAAAGCTGACTGTCTAGGGACCATGAAGTAGAGGACCCTTTGAGGTCTGTGACCCCATTCACCTTACCACACTGCACCTTCCCAAACACCTGGAATCCATCCAATGCTGCAGGCCTAGAGACCCAACTTGGCAAGTCTTGGCCTTACAGCTTGTTTGGTTCCCATCTTCGGAGCTTGTTGCCAATGGATATATTTTCTTTGGAAAGGCCAGAGGAAGAACACCTATGACGTATTGAAACTGGTATTCTCTGTGCATTACTACCAATAAGCCAAATGCTTTTGTGAATCAGGCCAACCCTTCCCCATGGTTGTCTGTACATTTGTTGGCTGACTAGAGAAAGGCTTTCTGTAATGACCCCAAAGGGATGAACCTATTTGAACACCGTGGTCTTCCACTAATTCTGAAGGACTTGTGAGAAATGCCTGTAAAATGGTTCCTAAACCTCTACTCCTTTACCCAATTCTAAATTCTGCAGTAACTCCTCTCTAATGAACTTGTACTGAGGAAGTCCCCTTAATACCAAGAGTTCTGAAATTCTATTAGCCAAATAGGTCTCTGATATACCACAATGCCCATGGAGGTATGCCTTTCTGCACATTAGGAATACACACATCTCATCAAGGATGGGAGTGTTACCATTGCCCAAAAGTTTTAACCTTCTCCCTTAGACTACTCTATATCCCCAATTTCTGTCCAAGCTTCCCTAATGATTCCTTCTCATCAAGGAGATGTCATACTTTCTGTTCTGGCTGCTGTGATAAAAGGATACCAAAACTCAACATTTCTGTACAAGATATAATTTTCTGCTCTAATTTGGACCACCAACACCTAGTATTACCAACTATCTGGAAACAAATCTATTGCTCTCAATTATGTTTTCAAATATATAGCATTCATTTTATTTGGAACCTACTGATAAGCACTGAGCCTACTTCCTGGAATCCAGTTGTAGAGAGGGAGGGAGTGATGAGCAAACAGATCAAGACCATCCGACAAAAGCCATAGAAATTTCTGATGTGAACAAGTGGAAGTGCATGGATACCAGATTGACTACTTAGAAACCAGCAAAGGACAAAAATCGTCTTCCTGCATATAGGAGGCCTCAGCAGTCTATAGGGCCTCTGGCAAAGGAACACCATTTATACCTACTGCATGAATAGATTATGGAAGCCCATTCCTCATACAGGAAAATTTTCTTTGCCTAGACCCATGGTGGAGGTCATATGTCCTGCAAGAAATGATGTGAAAGTCCTGGAAGAGTGCCCCACAGAAAACCTCGCCCTTTCTATGGAGAAAAGGAGGAATGATATAGGGCAACATGTCCATGGGCAACATGAACAAATGGTAGGTATAAAGAACTCAGATTGATATGTAAAATAAGATTGTATTGTTTGTTATTTTAAAAAAAATATGAAAAAATAAAGAAAACCATGTGGACAACAGCTATAAGTCATCTGAATGACATTGTTACTGGTGATAATGGTGATAACACAAAGAAGTTAGACATGCATGGAGATTAGTTGTCAAGAAGAAAAGGTTTCATGGATTATGTTTGTTACAGTGGGAGATGAGGATGTCTTCACATCAGAAAATAAGATACTTTTGTGGAATATTGAAAAAAACCTCACCAATAATAATATTTCTTCTATAGTTAAATTAATTAGGTATGCAGAGTATTATTTTATGGTATTAAAATAATTTCCCAACCAAAATTAGCAAATTACTGGTAAACTACAGAAAACTATCTGCTCTGTGATGGGAGATGTTATTCTGTATATGTTTCTCATACTGATTAATGAATAAAGCACTGTTGGCCAACAGGAAAGAAGATAGGAGGGACTAAGAGACAAGGAGGAAAGAGAAAGTAGAAAGGAAGAGCCAAGATGGAGAGTCTGGAGAAAGCAGTTTGCTGGCCGGCTACCTGGTAAGAGAAATACATAGATCAGCAGAAATACGTTAATAATTAAGACAGAGCTAGCCGATAAGAAACTAGCACCTGGCCATCAGTATAATATCAAATACAGAGTCTCTGTGTGTTATTTGTGGCTGGCGCAACGGCGGCGGGAAAAGACCAGGCTGTGGGAGGAAAAACCATACTCTTACAGCTCTGGTTACTTGTGACAAGGAATCTCTGTGAAGGTGACTTTTGTGAACAGAGTTGTCATTTTTCTTTGCATTGTGCATTGGGGGAAAATTTAAAGTGTGTGTGTGTGTGTGTGTTTTAATATTTCTCTTTGTGTATCTCTTGTGAAAAAATTAATTACTCACCTACATACTACACATAGTCATTGGCCCTGGGGTGCTGTTCACTTTGGGAAAACAAGATGAAGAAACTTTATATTCTTTGTGTGTTTTGGACATCAGCCCTCTGTCAGATGTAGGGTTGGTGAAGATCTTTTCCCAGTCTGTAGGCTACCATTTTGTTTTTGTCAACTATGGCCATTGCCTTACAGAAGCTTCTTAGTGCAAGGAGGTCCCATTTATAAATTGTCAATCTTGGTGGCTGTGCTACTGGTGCTATGTTCAGGAAGCAGTCTCCTATACCATTTCCTTCAAGAATACCTACCATGTACTCTTCTAAGAGGTTCACTGTAGCTGGACTTATGTTGAGGTCTTTGATCCATTGGGTCTTAAGTTTTATGCATGGGGATAGACATGAGTCTGTAGCCTTTTACATACTACCACCCTGTTGTGCCAGCACCATTTGTTGAAGGTGTTTTCCTCCTCCCAGTGTACACTGTTAGCTGTTTAATCAAAAATCAGGTGTTCATATGTGAGGGGTTTAATATCAGTATTTCAATTCCATTCCATTGGACTGTCTACTTTTATGTCAATACCAAGCTGTTTTCAGGACTATTGCTCTATAGTAGAATTTGAAGTCAGGAATGGTGATGCCTGCTAAAGTTCCTTTATTTTATAGGGTTGTTTTGGCTATTCTGGGTCTTTTTTTTTCATATAAAGTTGAGTATTATCTTTTATAGTCAGTGAAGATGTGAGCTGGGATTTTGATGGCAATTGCTTTGAATGTCTAGATTGCTTTTGGCGATTGCTATTTTTAGTATGTTTATCCTACCTATCCAAGAGCATGGGAGATCTTTCTATTTTCTGGTGTTTTCTTTAAATTCTTTCTTTATAGTATAGTAAAATTCTTACTATATAGACATTTCCCTTGCGTAGTTAGAATTACCCCAAGATATTTTATGTTGTTTGTGGCTATTGTAAAGGGTAATGTTTCTTTGATTTTTTTCTCAGTATTTTTAATGTCTGTATATAGTAGAGCTATGGATTTTTTTAGTTAATCTTGTATCCTGCTAATTGGCTTAAGGTGTTTATCAGCCATAGGACTTCTCTGGTATAGTTTTTCAAGACACTTTTGAAAACTATCATATCATTTGAAAATAGTGAAAGATTGACTAATTTTTCCAATTTGTATCTCCTTGAAATCCTTTTGTTGTTTTATTGCTCTAGCTACAACTGCAAGTACAATATTGAAGAGATGTGGAGAGAATTGGCAAACTTGTTCTCGATTTTAGAATAATACAAAGAATTGAGGAAACTAATCACATAAACACCACATAACTCTATTTAAAAAAAGTGGGGTACACAACTGAATAGAGACTTCTCAATAGAGGAATCCAAATTGGCTGAAAGACATTTAAGAGAGTGGTAATCATCCTCAGCCATTAGGGTAATGAAAATCAAAACAACTCTGAGATACCATCTTATTCTTGTCAGAAGGGCTAAAATTAGAAACACCAATGACAGCTTAAATTGCAGAGGATGTGGAGAGAAATGGACATTCCTCTACATATGGTGGGAGTGCAAATATGTACAGCCATTTTGGAGATCAGTATGGTGGTTCTTCTGGAATATGGGTATCTCCAAATTGGCTGTACATATTTGCACTCCCACTAGCTATGGAGGGGTGTTCCCCTTTATCCACATCCTCTCCAGCATAAGCTGTCATTCATGTTTTAGATTTTAGTCATCTCGCGTAAGTAACATGGTATCAAAGAGTTCTTTTTGTTTGCATTTCCCTGATGACAGGGCGCGCGCGGCCTTTTTTTTTTTTTTTTTTTTTTTTTTTTTTTTTTTTGTGTTTTTTTTTTTTGTTTTTGGGCCCTGGTTTTTATTTGGTTTGTTTGGTGTTTTGGCCCCCTTTTCCAAGTTTTTTTGTTTTGGGGGTCCGCCCCCCGGTCTTTTGGGGGGTTGGAGGATTTTTTCCACTCTGTGTGCTGCTATGTCTTGTTGACTGTGTCCTTTGCTTACAGAAGCTTCTTAGTTTCAGGAGACCCCAGTTATTAATTGTGGATCTCACTTTTTATGCAACTGGTATTATGTTCAAGAAGTGTTCTCTTGTAACAATTCATCTAAGTGTACCTCCTACTTTCTTTTCTAAGTGGTTCAGTGTGGCTGGATATATGTTGATGTCTTTGATCCACTTGGACTTAAGTTTTTGCATGGCAATAGACATTGCTCTATCTCTAGTCTTCTACACACCACCATCCAGTTATATCAGCACAAATATTTGAAGAGGCTTTCTTTTTTCGCATTGTATAACTTCAGATTCTTTGTTAAAAATGAGGTTTTCATAGGTGTGTGGGTTAATATCAGGGTTTTCAATTTGACTCCATTGGTCTTCTGTGTGTTTTTGTGCCAATACCAACTATTTTCAGGACTATAGTTCCATAATAGAGCTTGACATTTGGGATTGTGATGCCTCCTTAAGTTCGTTTATTGCACAGGGTTGTTTTGGCTGTCTTGTGTCTTTTGTATTTCTATATAAAGTTGAGCATGAGCAGGATTGAAGGGAGCAGCTTTGCCATCAGATGCCTGTGATGGACATGGAGAGGTGACATTTGGTGCAGGGTTAGGGGAGGCCTGATCCCCTGCCAGCACTCTGATTTGCATATTCAAATGCTGCCTGGAGACTCAGAAGACATCAAGTACAAAAACTGCCTGGGTTAATTTGCATAGCCACACCTCCAAATGAGATAACCTGCTTATATGTGCATGTCAAAATCTCAAACAGATGGGAGAACTTGCATGCATTTGCATAGCAAAAGCATGTAAAGCAACATACATTTGCATATTAAAGTGCATTCCTACAACTCGGGTTTTCTCATTTGCATATCCAAATGTGAACCCCAAATCAGTCTTACAGATTTTCATGTACCATGCTCATTTGTATAATCTCAATTACTAGTGCCTCCTTTGCATAACACTTCAGTCTCATTTACATATTTAAATGGGAAACGGTTTTAAGTTGATCCAGACTGCTCAGCATCAGGCTCACCCATTAGCTGCAGCCCTGCCTGAGCTGGCCTGCCCCCTGCAGGTCCAAGGTCACAGTAAATGACCCTCTCTGGGCCTCACCCTCACCTACAGCAGTGCCAGCCCCTCCTTCCTGTCCTCCAGCCGGGTCAAGGCAGCTCCCAGGTAAGGAGGTGCAAGAGCTGGAAGCACAGATTCAGGATGGGCAGGCCCTCGAGTGTGTGGCCGGAGTATGGGTGTGGCCTCTGTGGCGGACAGGTCTTGGTCAGGGAAGGTATACTCACAGGAAATGGAGACTGGGAGCAGGAAGTGGCCTCCCGCCCTCCCCTCACCATCTTCGTCCCCAGGTGGGCATGGCAGGAGTCTCCTACCACAGTCTGAGGTCAACAAGCAGCAAAGCTAGGGCCCACAGTGCAGCTGCCCTGGCGGACCTGGCAGTGCAGGTCATGACAGTCAAACCCCTGGGGATGCAGGGTGTGGCCCCAGTGAAATCACAGACCTTGGCCAGGTCTCCCCCCCTCCTGATCCTTCTGCTGTCAATCACTGCAGGCCACGCCCCTCTCTGTCAATCACTGCAGGCCCCACCCCCTGCCAGGAGGAGTGCAGGGCGAGTGGGCGGGGGCCATCTCTGCCAATTTCATAGGTGGAGAAGGGGGGGCCCAAGCCAATGGCAGGACTTCCTGGCAAGGGAAACCCGGCAGCTGAGACTCACACCAATCATCGTGGGTGGGTCAGGACTTCCGCTCGCAGATTGCAGCCAAGGCCGACCTGCGCCAAGGCCATCAGGAACTTTTGTAACTGCTGTGGCCAGGACTGCATTACCCAGCAACCTATGCGGCCGCTCTCTGCTTCGCTGCCCAGAGACTTCTGGGTCGGCCATTCAGGCCAGGGACTGCAATTCCTGGCATCCTGTGGGGTCAATTCCTGCCTATAAGCCCAGGGACTTCCGGTTTTCATGTGTTGCGGCACGGGACTGCATTTCCAAAGGTGCTCTGTGGTGGCTTCCTGATTTTTCACCAATGAAACTTCTGGTTTTTAGTTCGTGGAGGCTGCCCAGAGACTTCTGGGTTTGGACGTTCAGCCCAGGGATTGCATTTACCAGCATCCTCTGTGGCCGCTTCCTGCTTCTCTGCCCAGACACTTGTTTTCATCTTTGGCAGCCTAGGACTGCATTTCCCAGGATGCTTTGAGGCTGCATCCTGCTTTCCTACCAACGGACTTCCGGTTGCAATCTTTGAGGTTCCGGGATTGCAGTTCCCAGCATGCTCTGTGCCCACGTCTTTCTTTTCGACCTTCGACTTCTGCTTCTGGACTTCAAGGCCACCGAAGTACAGTTCCCATCATGACCCAGGCATGTTTTGATCTTTTCAGTTCCTAATCTTCTTCTGGGCTCCGAGGATCCAGGAATCCATTTCCCAGCATCCTGCGTAGGCACTTCCTGCTTTTCTGCAAGGAACTTCCGGTTTTGCTCTGAGTGGCCAGGACTCCATTTCCCAGTGTCCCCCAAGTCCACTTCCTGCTTTTGTGCCCCAGAAATTCCAATGTTAAAAACCACTTATTATTATTATTTTTAATGTTTCTCGCTTTCTGTTTACTTGATTTTGTTCTGGGTTTTTCTGAGCCAGAGTTTCCCGTGTGTCCCATGCTGCCCCAATGGCCAATGCGCGTCTCCCGGTGTAAGATTCCCAGGGGAGGGGGTGACTGACAGTGTTGTGTTTATTATTATTTTGTTATTATTATTACTACTAATCCTGTTGTCACTGTCATTGTTATTAACGTTTATCATTATTGTTGTTATTTATATTACCGTTAATAATTATTTATCAGCCTTGTTATTCTTGCTATTATTATTACTATTATTAATAGTGAAAGACCAAAAAGTGAAGTTAAATGAAGGACGGTCTGACCTGGAAAGCTAACCAATATCTGTTTCTTGGAATTTACTAGCTTCCTCTCACCAGGCCCTGAGATGAGAAGAATGCACACTGCCCCTCCTTTCTGCCCCTCCTTTCCTGTGAGTCAACAGGTGGTGAATAGGGTCCTTAGGAAACAAAGAGATAGCTGCAGCTGGTTTGCCCAGACAAAATTAATTAATGAAACATTTTAAATGCCATATTCTCTAGATCTCTGAGCATTTTAGGGCTGTCTGACTGTTTAGCATACTTTAGTATACAAGATATTCTTTAGTTACTTGCCTTAAGCACATAGGTGGCTAGTTATGGCTTTAACCTTGTAATTAATTAATCTGTCTGGAAAACTGGATATAAGCAGAGAGTCTGTGGGGGGATGTTTTACTCAGAGCCATGCAGCCTGACTGTAAATGGTTTTAACTTAGTAGGTTAGACATATAACTGTAAAGGACAAAGAGGTAGAGAAATACTCCCTTTGATAATAGAGGCTTAACATTTATATACAGCTTATAGGAAAGACTGGTTGGCATAAATATTTTCTTAGCTTGAAATAGACATTTATAACCTTAAATGTTTACCACCATTTAAAGGCACATAATAATTTAGAAATATTTGAGACTTAGAACAGTTGAATTTAAGTTGTATGAAGTTAGCTTACATTTACTTAAAGTTAAGTTGAAATCAAGTGTACAGATATATTATACAGGACTGGGTAAATTGAGAAGGACTAGAGTGTGAAGCTATGTATAACATAGTCAGAGAAAAAAGATATTACAGACAAAGAATAAAAGGCAAAAGGTAAATGAATTACAGGTTTTGTTGGCGGCAGAAGCTGGCTAGACTCCTTCTGCCTAGATGGCTGATGAAGCAGATAGAAGAACCATGGTGGGTGAAGCTAGGCCACATGGTCAAGATGGTGGCTTCCATAAACATATTCCCAACAGCTGGCAGAAATCATAAAGTTTTGAGATGTAATTTTGTCTCAAGCAGATGCTGCCTCAGCTCAGCCCACTGCACTGAGATAGGTTACAGCTGGGGCAGAGGTGGAGGGAATTTGAGTGTGGTGGGAAGAGAACCGAAACAAATTTAGGGAAAGATTGTTTAGCAGAATGTTTAGCAGAGATATAGAAAAACTCCTTCCATCGACCTGTTCGCTGGCAGTAATTTGAAATATCCCGTAAAATATTGGGATCTAGAGAGCTGTTTGCGTGGCCAATTTGAATTATTTTCTAGGGGAATCTAGGCTACTTTTCAGTACAAAAGTAAATAAGTCTGGGTGCATTTACAAGTGGCATTAAGTGAAAGGGTTTTAAATTTTCTATCAGGCATCCCAGTGGAGTGGTGGGGTGTATTTTCTTGGCCGGTTTATTCCCAATGGGTGGAGAGAAAGTGACCATGCAGTCTTGGAATTCAAGAGTGTGGCCACACCATAAGCGAGAATGGCAGAGCATTATTCGAAGCCCATCAGCCCGAAAATGTTGCCAGGACCAACACAGGCCGGAAGGACTCAGCAGTCCAAGAGCGGAGTAGATATACCGCCCTAGTCGGTATGTCTTCCACCCTTGAGGAATGTACCCGACCTTAAGGAAATGGGTTAAAATTTAAAATGGTACCTTACCTAATTGAAGCCAGTGTGGGGTGGTATTTCCAGTGAACGGGGATTGAGGCAACCCCTGGTATCAGAAACAGGATCTCAAGTATCTCTGGCTGGCTGCCCACCAGCAGACAGCTGCCAGTGACCCTCAAGGAGAGCCTGCCTGGGTTTCGGCACTAATGTTGTGCTTTTGCTGCAGCTAATGCCTAAGAAACACAAATATGAGACTCAGTGCCCATGTGGAGTTTATTGAGAGAAGGGTGAGAAAGAGGGGGTAGCTGGTGGCCAACCGAAAGCAGGAGAGAGAGAGACAGAGGCCAGAGAGGGAGACCAAGAGTGAGAGCAAGAGTGAGAGGCACCCTTTGAGTGCTTGCTTTAAAAGGGTGGCTTGTGCATGCATAACTGAGTCCTCTGGCAGCCAGGTAAATTTTGAGCCACCAGGTTAGGCTGACATAGCAATGACATGGCATTGAGCATCCCGCCCATTGTCGTGGGCAAGGGGGGGGGGCAGCTGGCTGCTAGTTCCTGACATTTCTACCTCTTATTGTTATTAAAATGGTGGGGGTTGGGCGTGGCAGGTTAGGGAATAAAGACATTGAGTTCTCCAGACTACTTCCTGCTGACTTGGGGGCTTAGATCATCTTTGGGGGATCCGAGAAAGCTGGGAGGTTGCCAAGTCCTGGTAGCTGGTTGTTTCATCAGAGTTCTGACAGTATGGAGCTCTGGCATCTCTTTGAGATCTGACAAGATGTTAGCAGAGCAGAGAACAAGGTTAAGTTTTTGTATATTAGGTCTAAGTACTTAATGGGAGAAGTAAGGTGGGGGAGGGGCTCCCAAGGAGGTCCCAGGACAAGGTTAGGAAGTCCCAAGGCCAGGGAAAAGTTGACTAATAATTATTTGGAGTGGATCTGACCTGTAAATGGATCCAATTCAGCTCCCTGGAACTTAAAAGAATCCTTTGATTTTGCAAAAACATAAATATTAAGACACACTAGCAGCATAATCATGTTATAAATGATTTGGCTGAAAGAATTAACACATACAACTGGCAAATTTTTAGCACAATGAAAAGCACCTTAATTGTAAGTTTATACTTATTTCTGATCATATAGTAGCATAGTATGGTGTTTAATACTGTTAAAACTTTATTGATTAATGTTAAGTCTATAAACAGTAGCAACCTTAAGATTTCCATTTTTGAAATCTGTTTTGTAATACTTGGAGCCTTGGCTGCTGCTTTAAGCTGACAAAGCTACCATCCGTCAAAAGCATCAGAGTTCTTGAGAAGGATAATATTTTACCTGAATGATTAGAGTAACAGGGACTTACTAGCTGGCAGTATGGATAGCCACCCCTGGTCCTCCACAGTTGTTGAAGTCAGAGGCTTTAAGGACGTCTGCCTTCTGCTGATGGCACGAAACCTGTGGATTAGGAGCTTTTGGAAGACTTACCTAGCATTGGCCCAAGCAACGTGGAGAAAGTCGATTCCACTGCCCTCTTGTCCACGGTCCTTAGAGCTCTTTGCAGCAGTTGAGATGCAAGGCATGATTGCCCAGTGGCTAACATTGCCGCTTTTGTTGGTGGAGCTTCTTCAGTGTTCTTCAGTCTTCTTGGAGGAAATGGGTGGTGCCAGCAGCTGGCCTGTCTCTCATTGAGTGTGGTGGGAGGACCAAAGAACAAAGGCGGATTGTGACTGCACAGGCCAGTATCCATAGTCTTTCCCAAAGCTCTAGGAATTCAGGGCAATGTCACAAGCAATTGTTAGCTAAGCTAATTACCACCCCATCTTTCTTATTCTTGATACTGTTTCCTGACTAAGGTAGCCCAGATCACTTTGGGTCCATACCCTTACTCCTGAAAGTATTAGCCTCTGGAAAGGAGGAGCTCCCTGATTGCATATCCAATACCACATTTTCAGTGCTCAACCATATATACACAACCAGCAGAATTGTACTCAATTGGTTTTATTGGCATGTTTGTGCATACAAATTCATTCATACATGCTTAACAAGAAAGGAATTTCAAGGGAAGAATATGTGAAGGAATGGAGAAAAGACATGAAGGGGTAAATTGGTGAAATACAGTTTACCTAAAAGGCATGAGAATGAATTTTAAATAATGAAGTTGACTATAGCTTAGCAGTCAACAGCACTGGTTGTTGTTACAGAGGACACATGTTCCATTACCAGAAACCATGACAGTCAGCCATCTTCTGTTACTTGAGTTAAAGGGAGATGGTACCCTGTCCTACCCTTTGCAGGTACTTTGATTAGGTGGCTTCAGACAAACATCCTGTTATGAGTGGTTTTAATGTTCTCACTGCTGCACCAGCCCCCCAAGTAACACACAGAGGCATTGTATTAGATATAAAGTTGTTAGCCTGTTACTAGCATTTCATATTGGTTAGCTGTGTCTTAATATTAAACCATTTCTATTAATCTAAGTATTTCCATGTGGCCTTATCTTAGCAGAGTGAGGGACCAGTACTCTGCTCTCTTTGTATCTTACATCTTGAATCTCCTCCCTACTTCTCCCTCTGTCCTCCTAGTCTCCAATCTCACCTATCTTGCTTTGGTATTAGCCAACAGTGCTTTGTTCATTAACCAATTACAGAACCATATTTACAGAATGACATCTTCCACCACTTCTTGGCAGGTACCGTGCACAAATGCATGGGAGCAGATAGTCATGTACATTACATAAACTAAAGCTTAAAAGGGAATTCTCTACAGTGATGTCACAGCCCTGTCCTAGACATCAGGAAGACCTAGTTTAGATGAACTCCTGGTCCTGCACAGAAGCAAACATGGCTTTCTGTAAGGCATAATGCTCAGAGGTAAAAATCAGCCATAATCTGAAGTTAAAATAACTCAAAAGGAATTTTGGTCTAAAGACATGGTATAGACATGTGACTTGTCCTTAATGTTTTCTGTATTTGTGTCTTTCATCCTTTGTATGTGTGTGATTCACAGGCTCTGATACATCTTTAAAATGTACTGAGAAACCTCTATACTGTAGGTCACAATTTAAGGTCGAATTTTTTTTTTTTTACAAAGATTTTTTTTCTCTGTAAGTCTTCAACCGACTTAGTGGCTGCACATAAATTCTTCTGTCCCTTTTTAAATTGTTAGAAGTATATCCTTTGGACTGAACCTAATAAAGGATTAAGGATGATATCATACATGGGATGGAAAATCGATTCTAGACTGTCTTATTATTGTGATTTTTGCAATTCAGTCTTTTGGGAGGGATCCCCATCCTGCTTCCAAATAAATAACACGCTGGAGCTTATTCTTACTTGTGAATACCTGTACTTGCTTACCTTGGCTTTTTTTTTTATTTTATTTAATTATATATAACAGTCCAATTAAATGAAACCAAACATTTATACTCAATATTTGGGAATTTGGGCGTCGTTCTTTCCAAACTACTTCCTACTGGTAAGGGGTGCTGTCTTGGGGGGATTCGAAGAAGATTCAGATATCCTGGCTGTAGTCTGTAGGGCTGTTTTTTCCAGCTGTTTTGAATGTAGGATCAGCTTATACTCTGTTTAGGTGGTCTGGCATGATCAAGCCACATTAGTCTTGGGTTTTTTTTTTTTTTTTTTTTTTTTTTTTGCTGAATTTTTTAACTTTAAGTTACCCCATCCACCTTTGGCCTCTGTGATTTTTTTCATTCCTTACTTCTGTGTATCTTATTTTTATTTACTCTTGCTCTGTCTTAAGATACCTGTGTGTGCTTTCCTTGCCCCTTCATCTCTTCTGCTGGAGTTCTCATATTCATTCTGTGCTGCACTTCTCTTATTTATTTATTCTATCTGCCTTCCAGCCCTGCCTATCCTTTCTTCTGTCTTGTTCTTGGTCAGTCAGCACTTCATTAGACCATCAGGATGCTCTAGACATTCAAATAACCACAGCTTCCTAGCGCTAAATGAACTCAACATCACCTTTCCCACCATCATTTAAAATATGTTCATAGGCATGAAGAGATAACAAACTAAAATAAAATTGCACAACATCACCTCTTTGAGATTAGCCAGAGTTTGATGCTCAGATTTCTTAAAGATATTTGGGTTTGTTACTCATTTAAATATGTGGAGTGAATTCTGCCTTGGAAGACATATTAAAGCTGTATCTCCATAATTATAGAAAATGTTTCTGAGACAGCACTCTTTTGTCAGCTCAGGTGACTTTTGTTCCCAGCCTTTTGTCCCCCAGATCAATGAACTTACTTCCCTCTTATTTTACAAACTAAATACTTAAATTAATGGGCTGTACCATCTCTGAGTTTTCAAATTACAAATTTGAGTCCAGTAGTCATATATCCATTGCAGTTACCAGAAAAGGAATTCCGTGTGGACCATGTCTCCGGCATTCAAATCAAAATAGGAGGAATAGTTTCTAGTGTACATTGAAGGGGGAAATGGTAGGCAATCAGCTGCTGGAGTTACCATGATGGAAAGGCCCAGAATATAGCAGAGTTGTGATTTCATAATTTCCAAGTATTGGGATTGTGGTTGTCTGTACCAAGGCCACTGTGGATTGGTTTACAATGTTTTTGAGTTGTTCTGCATTCCTCTTGTGACTTATTGTCTGATTATCCTCCTTCAACATTTGTATACTTCCTTTAATAACCAAATCCATTGGTTCACATTAGCAAGGGACTTGCTGTTGAATGTGGCACAAATCTCCAGCCAAACTGGGATAAGTTTCTTCTTCACATGGAGCACATGACTTTGAACAATGCTGTCTTATAATTTCTTCTCACCATTCCCTGTCACTCATGTCTCCTTAGCAGCATGCAGTCATTTTTTCCATGTGAATGAAAACTGACAGAATTGATGTGTGCACAGTTTATGGTGGGAAGTTTAAACTACTCAGTATTCACTTTCCAATTAGGATGGACTTCCATATACATGTTTAGAATCAGAAAACACAGATATATATGATTCATAGTAGCAGTTATGAGGTAGTAGTAAAAGCAATTTTATAGTTGTGTTGTTGCCAGAACAGGAAGAACCAACTGTATTACAGTGACACAGCATTAGGAAACTTAGGAACAAGTTGTTTATTCTAATGAGTCCTGTGGCTCAGGCTTGCCTGACACTATTTAATTGATGAGTTGTTTGTAATTTTAATCCAGACTCTGGTGATTTGTCCTGGATAGACAGTTTTGCATTGCTTCCAGGCAGGACACTCATTGTTTTGTGAAATAGAAAATACCACAGGAGATGTGTTACTTCTAATCCCTCTGATTTTATGGTGGACTTACCCATGAAGAGGGACCTGTGTATGAACTGAGTTCGCTGACCAATGCAATGGTGGTCACAGTACAAAAAGGGAGGGGGAAAGAAGGAGTTTTGTTTCCTGCTTTTATTGCAGTTGGCATTAGCATTAGGAACTGCGGAAACCAATTTTTTTCATGATGTCATTGCTTTCACAATTAAGTGTCCTTGGTCTTACACAATCCTTGCAGTTTTATGAGGTCCCATTTATTAATTGTTGGTCTGTTCATGAAGTTGTCTCCTTTGCCAGTTTTTCACACTTGGTCTTGTTTTTGTTTTAGTGTGTTTGAATTTCTGTTGGGAAAATTAACACACTTGGCCTTGAGTCTTGTGCAGGTGGATGTAAATGAATGTATTTCAAATCTTCATATAAAAATTCAGTTTTACCTGCACCATTTTTGAAGGTGCTATTGTTTTGTTTTTCCATTTTTTATTTCTGAATTTCCTCATCAGAATTCAAATGTCCACCTGTGTTTTGATTATATGCTGTGGTCTTTAATTCATTCCATTGTTGAACATGTTTGTTTTCTGGAAAGAGCCATGCTATTCTTTTACTGTTGAGTTGTTTTACCAATGCTTTTTGTTTTTCATATGAAGGTACAAACTGTATTTTCTAAGTTTTTAATGAAGTTTGTTGTAACTTTTATGGGTATTGTGGTGAATCTGTAAATTGTTGTTAGAGGGATGGCCTTTTGACTGGGTTAATGCTACTGATCATGAGCACTAGAAATCTTTACATCTTCTCATATCTTCTTCAAACTCTTTGTTCATATACTTAAAGGTGTTTCACATGCATTCTTTCACTTGCTTTATTGGAATTACTTGAACATATTTTATATTATTTGAGGCTGTTGTGATGACTGCTGTTTCCTTTATGTCTTGCTTAGGCTGTTTGTTGTTTTTACATGGAAGTACTACTATTTGTTGTTTAGTTGGTTGGTAGCTTTATTGTTACTGTGCTACCCAGTCAATTTATTGAAAGTGTTTATCACCTGTTCTTCCCTTGCTGAGTTTTAATGTCGTTGATGTATACCTGTAAGTAATAATAGTCTAGCATCTTCCTTTCCAAATTATATTCCATTGATATCTTCCAATGATTCATTGCTCTAACTAGTACTTCAATTAGAATATTGAGTAGATATAGAGTTTATAACCTTGCCTTGCTGTCCAGGTTTATCAGCCTTACTTTGAATTTATCTCTCTCTCCTCTTTTATAGAGGATTATATTTACTGTTTTTTTGTAGATGTACTATTACAACCTATGTCAAATGAGGCCTCTTTTATTGGATTGCATGATGTTTTTATAGTGTTCATGGAATCTGTTTGTAAGTGTTTTTATTTGTTCACCAATGCTCATGAGAGAAATTGGTCTCTAATTATCTTTATAGTTCCCACAGCTCTGGACATTTGTGCTGAGTTTGGTTAATGATCTCAAGGTCATCAGGCAGAATTGCTATGGATTTTTGAAATTGGAATCCCCAGAAACTGTCTACCTGGTTGAAATATTCAAATTCTTAAGGGCTATCCAGAAACACAAATATCCAGTGTACCATGCATTAGGTTCAAGATATATGATGTAGTAGCATCTGACATAAATTATCTATGATTATTTGAAAAAAGAGCCTGAACATATGGTTATTTGTGTACCTGTGGCATCATAAAATAAATTGGGTAAAGTTTCATTTGTTTTTATATCATGGGATACGTTGAGGGAGTACCATTTGTAACTCTTCTTTGAGTCTGGTAAAATCCAATGGTTAAACAAACTTGCACTCAGCTTTTGTTTATTTATTTATTTATTTATTTATTTATTTATTTATTTTTAGTTGAGAGGCTTGTAATGATTCATTTTGTTTCATTATGGGTAATAGGTCTCTATTTAATTTCTCCATGCTGTTTTCATTGAACTTTGATATGTGGTACCTAATAAGAAAAATACGTATTTCTTTACTATTCCCACTTTGGGTGAATGAGGTGTTTTTAAAGTATTTTCTATGGTGTTGTTAATTACTGTTATGTACCCTTTTAATTTCTGAATTTATTAATTGTTATATTATCTCTGTATCTCTAAGTTAATTTTGATAATGTTTCGTCCATCTTGTTGATTTTTCAAAACCATATGTTTTTCTTTGAATAATTTTATTTTTCTTTGTTTCTATATTTTGTTAATTTTAACCCTGATTTAATAGCTTCTTGCTGTCAAATCCTCTTGGGTATATTTCCCAATCTTGTGTTTGGGGCAATATCAAATGTCATATTGGTGGAGTTTTTCTTTGAATAGGAATTGTTCTTCCCCATCTCTTTTGATTAATTTTTCTTTGAAGCCTATTTTGATAGATACAAATATCACTCAACAAGTTTACTTGCAAACTTGCAAAGTTTACTTGAAAAAACTTAGTAAATACGTTTTAAAAGTACATGGGAGAAGAAATGGAATCAGTTAGAGATGGGGAGGGTCAAAGAGGAGAGTATTGTGGGAAGAAAACAAACAAGGAAGCACATAATCACACATATATAAAGATGCCACGATGAAACCCTATACTCTGTATTTAAACTAAACCAAAATTTAAAATTATTGGCCTTTAAGGTAGATCATTGGGAAATGGCACTTCTCACAAAACTGGACAACCTGAGTTAAATTCCAGTGACTCAAAGTGAAAGAAGCTAGAACCATTTCCAGAGAGTTTCCTTGGATTGTTAAAGTCTGTGTGGTAGCACATCTGCACAGGCATGTGCTTGACAACAAAAACAAAACAAAAATAAAAACCATGTAATTAAAATTATACAAGAAAAAGCATTTTAATTACAAATATGAATTAGGAATAGTACAGCTAGGTCTGAGGCAAAGAGTACTTACTGCTATTGTCAAATACCTGTGTTCATTTCCCAGTATCCATGTCTATTGACTTATAACAGCCTATAACTCCAGCTCTATGTAATCCAGTGCTCTTTTGTGTCTTCTTCAGGCAGTCATAAGCATTGTATACATTCATGCAGACACAATTCACATAACAAAAGCAAATATTTTTAATAAAAGTTATGAAAGAATAAACTCAACAAAGAATCAAGATGCAAACAGGCCAGATTAGAAAGGGAAATTGGGATAAAATCCTTTTCAGAATCCAGTCTAGAGGATATGAGTTAAATGTGTGAGATTCATGGTGGGGAGAATAGTCCCCAAAAGTTGTCTTCTGTTCTACAAACACACACACACACACACACACACACACACACACACACACACACACACACAGTACCCACCATGTGGGAATGTCAATACACAAAACAAGGTGAGAAAGACTTGAGCGATGCTTATTAAAGTTTAATATCACTGTGCACCAGAAACATGCCTTGGTGGAGAAAAGAATAATCAGCCAGCAAATAGGAAATCCCATGCAAAAATTATTGTACATGACAGACACAATGCAATCATTTTCCCCCACTGGCAAAAATTGCAAAAAAAAAAAAAAAATTTCTCAGGGTAAGGCTTGAAAAGTAGGAAGACAATTAGGACACATGGGGTATTTTGTTCATCATTTTGAGGGATACATAAAGGATGTTTGTTGTAGTGGTTTTTTTTTTGCTTTTCCAGACTTGTTTTCTCTCTGAATCTCAGGCTGTCCTGAAGATCATTTTGGTGACCAAACCAGCCTCAAATAGAAAGAATTCCCTCTGCCTCCTGAGTGCTGGAATTAAAAGATCTGTGTCACCACACTTACATCTAGTGTCCTTTATAACATTTTATAATATGAATGTTTTGTAAATAACAGGGGAAATGATAACACACAGAAAAGTATGTGCTGCCTAATAATGATTGATTTATTGGAGTCTCCCTCCCCTAGGCAACCTGGCCCTATTCCTACTCCCAAAATCTCCTCTTCCTGCCCTGGTGGTTTCTCCTTAGCACCTGACTGTCACTCCACACAAGTCCTCTCCAGGGCCAGTATCTTCTTCTTATGAAACCTTTCCAGGTCACGGGCCTCTCTAAAGCTCAGGTTCCTTCCAAGCCCTGGAATCGATCTTCTCTGCTTTCTATAGACAACCTTCCCTTGCCTCCTGGAGTTGTCTTTCAGAAATGAACACTTTACAATGACATCTCAAAGGCTGTTAAAGTTTAGATGGCTAAGCCATGCATTCATTAAATGACCCTATAAAGACTTTGCATGCAGAGGCCACAAGGACCTGGGGCAATGAAACCTCCATGACTCCAGTTTCTATGGCCACAACTGCAGAGCCTAGTTCTAAACTTCTCCCTTTTTATAAGCAAGTAACTCCTGCCAGTTTTCTCTCTCTTTCTATTGCTGCCACCAATAGGTTAACACGCACCCTTTCCTTCACTCCCTTTTTCAATAAACACCTGTAGGTTTGTTGAGTTTGTTGGATTCATAAACTGAGGCCAGTCTAAGCAACATAGATAGACTCTCTCAAAAAAAAAATCAAAAAACAAGGAAATGTGAGAGGCACAGTGACACACACTTGCAACCCAGCACTTAGGACGTAGAGGTGGATGCAGGAGAATCAGGCCTGTATGATTCTCTTTTGCTAATAGAGATTTCAAGATCAGTGTTCACTACATGAAATCTTGTGTACAGAGGGAAAGAACCCACAGACAAGCACAAAAACTGCAGACAAAAACAGAACAAATCAAAACCTTATTATCTATGATACCTATAATTAGACACCAGAATTTAACACGCTGTAACATAAATATTTTGAAAATGTAGAGATATTTCAATTGGGAGAGTATTTTCCAACTGGAAAAGAAGATGCACGGACACCTTCAAATAGGAACAAAACATAAGTAAGATATATACACACACAACACATGGAAATCCTCTAAAGTGTTTAAGAAAAAATCAATCCCTAACCCTGACATGTATATGACAAGTGTCAT
>NW_026125654.1:0-98597 GCF_943737965.1 Phodopus roborovskii | reverse complement strand
CCCACAATCCACTGATCAAGGATTATCTAATGTCATTTTAATAATCAAATAACAACATAATCAGAAGACTAAATGGTCTGCCATACTCCACACACTGACTCTCTGTTACTCACACATGATTGTGGGAAACCCCAGGTTCATCAGTTATTTAATCGCAGAGCAGAGAACATGTTTAAATGCTGAACCGTCATTGTGTATGCAGGGTTTTGTGGAAGATATCACATATTTAATGTTGGGCAGCTGCCTCAAAAGAGATGGACTGAAATCCAATAATCACAAATTCTACTCTAACAAAATGGATTATCACCTTCCTGAAGGAAGTCATCAATGGCAAACTCACCTTTTGATGAGTAATTGTGAGTCTTATTTGTCTTTTGTTCCATAGTGTGACCTTTAGGAGAGAGTATTCATAAACAGAAGACTTTGAACTGTTTCTCCACAGACTACATTCTCTGATGATTAGGTAATCTTGAATTTGCAACTCAGTAAAAGTTGTAGGCACACATCCAGATGTGTGGCTATGACTTGTTTAGGCGAATCAAATGTTGTCATTAAAAGCTTTGGAGATAGTTACCTTGGGAGACTGTAATGTCCCATGATAACACTTTCTCGAAGCTGCTCTCAGTCCTTGGCCCATGATACCAGGATACAGAATGTGCAACAGGGTTGCCAGGCAACATTTATGAACCAACATTCTGTCACATTCTAGTGCCCTCCCACATGCTTAAAGGAGTAAACCCACCGATGAGCTAACTTACAGCCTCACTGAGTTTCTCACAAAAACAAAGCAGGGCTCTTTCTTTGAGTTCTCTCACAACATGCCTATACTGACATAAGCATGACAACGTGAAAGCATCATTGTGCCATTCAAGTACAATGATGAGTATTTTAAACCTGTTTTCTATGCTTCAGTTTCCTAATTTCTAGAACAGAAACAATACAATTAATCGCCTCTACTATAATCCTTTTTCCCTTCATTGAAAATAAAATGAACTCCTCTGCATCCTCTTGCAGCCTTTAGAGGAGCTTAATCCATGGTTTCTCAAAGTTGTTTAGATTTGCATTAGGCTGATGATTAAGGATTTTGAGCAGTGTCTTCTGTTTCTTCAGTCATTTTGGGATTCCTCAATTGAATGTTCTCTATTAAGTCCTGTACCCTGCTTTCTAATATGCTTATTTAGTGTTAATTATTGTTGGTGGTGCATGTCATGTTAACAGCCTGAAAGAGTTCATTAGATGAGATTCCCTGATCAGGGAGGTTATACAGTTATTCCATTTTTAAAATCGGTGGTCACTGTGTCAGCTTCATAGGTCAGTTCTTTTGCAACCTCTAAGAATCTGATGATGCGAAACAGTACAGTTTTTTTTTTTTAAATCGTGTAATCATTCGATTGTAAAAATCTACTATTGTGTAACTTCAGTAATCACTGTATAAGGCAGTGTCTCCCATTCTCTGGCCACTGCTTCCTGGTCCCGATCTCCTGCTGTGTCAATGCCACAGCAGCCAAATGACAGATGACACCGTCATTACTTACACAATCACATAAGTTAATAATTGGATAGTCCTCCATATTTAACTTTCAAAAGATCGAACCAAACTCCAGTGATTGTTAAGGAAGTAGTAGTTAGACAATTAAAGTAATGGCACGTGATGAACACCATGGAGGTTTGGCCCGACTCCAGTCAAGAAGAACAACATCTTCATCGATTTTAATAATTAATATATAATGAAAATGATTGAAAAATTACATGGTGGTGCATACCTACATCCCACATGGAGTAGTCAGACTGATCTCTTACTGGAATAATGATGTTTTTAAATAATTAAATTGAAAATTAATTAGTGGGCCTTTTTATATTAACACTGATTTGATGGCAACAAAGTCCTAAACCTATCGCTGATGTAAAGATGTATTTACATACCTAATGATGAAGTAATGAGATGATATTACATCATCAACTCCCAAAATCTGGACTCCAAACAGGACTTATGGTCCATAACATTACCTGTATTTGAAATACGTTAAATAAATGATGAATTATTACTTAATTTCCTGGTTTAACGGTTAAAGAAGTAAGTGTAGTATTAGATGACATGATGGTCTGGTACAACGGTCTCCCCAATGACTCCTCAAAACTCCAGTGATCACTGAATATGTAATGACAGATTTTCAAAATTAAATGAAAAAAAACATTAAACAAGTGGATGGTGTTTATGTGAAGCCTAAATGAGAATTGCTCAATACTGAAGAGACATTGAGTTCGTGAATCATAGATTTGAACAAAAAATGAATGAATAGAGATAGTTTCTCATAATTCACCCCTAGAGAGATAACAAAATGATATCAACATTGGTTTAAATAAAGAAAGGAAGAAAGAAAGAATGAAATAAAGAAAGAAAGAAAGAATTCACAAGATACAATTTAACACCAACAAGGTGGAATTCAGACTCTCACTCTCCTGGAGTAGAAAAAGACAGATTTGAATCATGAAATAATCAGATAGTTAGATGGTCTGTCACACTTGATTCACACAAGGTGGCGCCAAACTTCAGGGATCACAGATTACATAATGAAAGAATTTAATAATTACATCTTTTAATATGTGAGCCGTTGACCTTTTTTTGTATCATCAGTTCCTGGGCAGACTTTCCAGATATGAAAATGGATGCTGTCATCACGCACTTTTAAAATGCATTCGGTTAATCGTCAGATAATCAACTGTCTTGCCTGATGAATACTGTTGGCCTCACATCATCACAAGCACCTGAATGTCTGTTGTGGTGGGGCAGGGATGTGAGATAATGGGCCCAATCCTGGCATGGGAGTAGTAGCCACAATGTTGATAACAGCTGAAAAGATGGCTGCAGCAGGGGCATCACCATCATCATTGTGCCATACAAGTACAATGATGAGTATTTTAATTCTGTTTTCTGTGCTTAAATTTTCTAATTCGTAGAATGGAAACAATACACCTTTTCATTCTCTGACCTTTATAGGAGCTTGATCCCATGTTTTCTCGGCCAGCGACAGGGCCAGTGTCCAGGGAGCAGGGGGCCAAGGGCCAGGGGCCAGGCCCCAGGGTCCAGGGGCCAGGGCCGGGCCATTGCCAGGGCTAGGGCCAGGGCCAGGGCCAGGGAAGACACATACTGGGCTGATATCTGGATGCTTCTGCTTTGACAGGCAGTTCTTGCTGGGTCCTGGTCCTCTCCATGTGATGCCTCTTAGCAGAGGCCCTGCAATGGAGGCTCTTTCACTCATGACTTTAACAATATAATAGGCCTTGTTGGGAAGATTGATTTCTCTAATTCCAATACTACACATTTGCTTTGTATTATATAAAGCATTTCATATTGGAGGGAACCTGTTAAGACTTTATCCACTAAGTACCTGGGTTACAGGAATGAGTGCTCACAATATTGTTTACTCACAAGTTAAAATATGTTTGGTTAAAGATTTGATTTAATTTCAATTATGTAGTGCCAGTGCATGGATTTGTGTTTGCTCACACTTGTTCCCAAGAATTTAGCCTTTTGATTTTATTCTTGTAGCAGGAACTATAGAATTTTGTCAAAATCCTGACATAGCTCCTGGCAATGAACGTTCCCCATTAATTGTTTTCATTCATATCTCTAAACTTGTCTATATCATTTCTCTATCATCTTGATATTAAGTAATAGGAGGAGCTCAGGAAAGAGTAAATCAAAATAATTCATACAATTTGGTGAAGATTTTAGCCATCGTACTTTTCTTTAATTTCAATAATCAATTTATTTTTTTTATTTTTGTGTGGAGCACGGTTCTTACTAAGTTCACTTCACCCAAGATAAATGACAAACCTGTCAGCCTTTCTGATATAATCTGCAACCCAAAGAGAGAAAGAGAGAGAGGGAGAAAGACACAGAGACAGACAGATCTGACATAGAGAGAAAGAAAGACAGCGAAGAGGAGGGAGAAAGGGGAGGAAAGAGATAATAGGAGCAAGAGAGACATCAACACAAGCTTCTCCACCTTCTGGTTTCACACTGTGTACCAAAGGCATCTCATATGAGACTGGGAACAAAACCTCCCTATGAATGGAGTCTATGCTTGAAACCCTGATTGTCTAACAAATCCCGAGTTACTGGAATAAATGAGCAAAAAGACACAGAATTGAGGGCAGGTTTGGACCAGGACTACCAAACATTCTAAACTCTTTCTATAGATACAGAAGCTATTAGGGTTCCCCATGCAACAACCCAGCCTCCCTGGTTATGCATATCATGGTTTAAGCATTCCTTATTCCATCTCCCCAGGGATGATATGGAGAGGAAGGATTCAGGAGTTGGTGGGATCGCTTTTAGCAGGAGGTGTGGTTTACAAGGTTTCCCTTAGCCACCATCCTGTAGATCATCGGCAACTGTTCCTTGAGAGATGAACAAAGCAGGTTGTGCAAAGCTTCAGCCTTAATATTGAGCTGCAGTTGGAGAGAGGATGTTCGAGTCCTGGCAGTGTTTGATAGCACTGTTCCAATACCCTACCTTCAGGGTGTCAAGGGGGGCACTACCCTGGATTCACCTCAGTTCAGACTTCACCCTTGAAAGTCCTGCCATTGTTCCCCATAGAAGTGGAAAGGGACAATGTCTCCTGAAAAATTGGGAGCATCGGGTGAGGGAAGGGAGAGTTAGGAGAAAGAGAAGGGGAGAAGAGAATGGGAAGGAGAACAAGAGGCATCATGAAGACTGAGTTTTGGAAAGAATAGAGGTGAGCAACAAAAGAAATACCGTACAATATGGGGATATAATAGGTGGTAAGAGAAATCTGGCACTAGGAAAATGTCCAGAGATCTACAACGATCACCCCAAATAAAAATATAAGCAATAGTGGAGAGACTACCTTAAATGTCCTTCCATATAATGAGATTGATATCTACCTTATAGGATACTCTAGAGCCTTCGTCCAGTAGTTGAAAGAAACAGAAGCAGACACCCACAGCTAAGCACTTAAGTGGAACTCCTGGAATCCAGTTGCAGAGAAAGAGGGATTGATAAGTACAGGGTTCAAGACCAGGTTCGAGATATCCACAGAATCACCTAATCAAAACAATGCAGAGCTCATGCACCCCAGTCTGACAGTTGGGAATCCATAATATGACTGACCTAAACCCCTAAAAGTGCATCTCAATTAGAAGGCCTAGTAAGTCTAAGGGACCTCTGGCAGTGGAATCAGGATGTATCCCTGATGTATGAAAGGCTTCAGGAGCCCATTCCCCATGGATAAATACTCAGCCTAGACACAAGGGGTTGGGCCTTGTCCCTGCCCCAAATGACGTTGGGGTTGGTACAGACATGAGAGGGATAAGAAACAGAGATAGATATCGTTTAATGGAATTCATTAAAAGTAAGAATATGTAATAAGGTGGGGTCAATATATTAGCTAACATTTGCTGGTGCCATGGCTGTGAAGATCAAGAGCTTTGGGCAAGTTTATGGACATTGTCCTGAAGCAGTCACAGACTAACTTTGACAGTTGGTATGAACACAATACCCCAGGGACCACTTTCATCCTTGGTGACTAGGAAATCCTGCAATTCCTACCCCGCTCTCTAAGAACCATTACTAAAGGCTTCTGCCACCATGCCTGGCTTCATAGCTTCAAGTTTACTTAGTGAGACATTAGATGTGATGAATAACATGAAGAATTACACTTAACTGTATAGAAAACATCTTACATCTGTGAACCTGGCTGTCTCCATTACTAGTAATAGACAGAACCCTTCCAAGACATTCAGTGAGTTTTACAAGAGTAAATGATAAGGGAAAATAATAGTTCCTATATTTGAAAATACAATGGACTTTGAGGCAGAAAACCTGCATTTGATGGGCACCATCTTCTGTTACTGGAGTTTAGTACCAGAGCCTGTTGTCTGGCTACAGTGACAACCAGGCTCAGTCATTCATCATAAGTGAGCCAAGCTAATGAACTAACTTCTGTTGACAAGCCAAACTACAATACCAGCACTCTGGATTCCAGGTTGACAGATATCTCTCATGTTCTAGGACAGACTAGTCTATAATGTGAATTCTATTTAAGACTGGATGCCACAGTAATACTATTCTTAAAAAGAAGGGAAAAAATACAAAAGTAAAATTAATGAAAATTTAAAGCATATATATTCAGTTTGAACACTTATGAAAACAAAAAAGAAAACAGTAAATAATCTATATCAAGGGTCATAATAGGCTTAGAATGCAAATATATGCAAAACAAAATTAGAAAGCTAAATATGGAATTTTTGCCATCTCTAAAGCACTCCCATATACTGGGTTCCTGTTTCTGCTATAAGGTGGTCATATAAGAAATCAATGTTTCTTTCATAGAGACATTTTCAAGACTCAAGACATTTTTTACAATGTGATTCCCCTGGAAAATGAGAATTTTATGAGTTTATAATAGCCGTGGTGGTAAGACAAAAGTGGACCCCACAAAGTTGACTTATGATCTCCAAACAAATATCATTGTCTAAAAACTGGAAATCAATTAACAGACACAAACATACAACAGGATTTGTTCTGTTTCTCTTCTGGTAAAAATGTCTTTGCCATGGTATTTTATAGCATCTTTGCATAATCCATTTTGAAGGCAGTACTTCAAGTTGAAGCACCCATGGGCCAATAGTGAGGACATGAAGAAGCATGGAATTTGAAGTAATAATTACTTATATTCATATCCACAGCACAATAAGCTATGTTGTGGAATAATGGCATATGCCATGGGGTTTCTCATGCTGCCTGAGTGAGTTCCAGCATTTTTAAGTTGCAGATCAAACTCAATTCTGCAGGTTGTGTGGAACAAAGTGTTGTGGACTGGAGTTTGTAGGACTGTAATCAGAAACAGCAGCTCAGTCCCATGTCCATTCCTCATTCAGTGAGTGTGGACTAGTGGAAGACAAGCTATCATTGATGAAAGGAAGACAGAGACATAATATGATGTCAGGCAGACAGATTCAGTCAATACTGAAAGCTCCATTTTATTCATACACCAAACTTAAGTAGTCAAACAAAGGTGCGGCAATGGAAGGGGACATCTATTAATATGTATAAAGGGAAAACAGAAATTGCTTCCACTAATGCTAAAGGCACTCCATAATTGCACATACTATGTGATTTCATGCACCCCATTGCCGCACTTCCTCCCTTACTTCTGGGTGGTTAACCTGTCTATTCCAAAATCATTGCTATTTAGATAGGAAATATTCATCATCAAGGCACAGGTGACCTTTAGCAGGAAAGATAATGTCTTAAGGACAATAGGCGTTATTGGAGCACTTTGAACTCATGACAATTTGGAATGGATTCCCATTTAGGAGTTGAGAAACTTCAGAGTGGCAGAATATATTCCAGGGCTGCCAAAGCCATACAGAAGCCTTGTATGCAAACAGATGACAAGATCTACCTTTAACTACTTGGTGGCAGTGCAAATGTTTAATCCCAGGACACAGGAGGCTGCCTGATTTTGCTTAGGTTGAGGCCAGCCAAATCCACAGAATGAGTTTAAGTCCTGCAGAGATAAACCCTGTTTTGAAAACAAAAAACAAAACAGAACAAAGTCACATAAATGAAAAATCAGATCAACTTTCTGGTGGTAGCCTACATGTATAAATGGTATTGAAGGAGGAAGTTTTCCCTCTTTTGATACTTACCCTAGCTCTAGGTACGAAGTTTATTCCTTTACTACCATTAGAGCCTACGTTTTTGGAATTTTGATGTACAATGACCAGCTGAAACATCCATCCTTATAAACTAAAAAACTGCTGTACTCTTCAGATTCCCATTGGTAGGCAACCATTGTTGGACTAAATATATCACAGCTTGTGAGACATTTTAATAAATCCACTTTCTCCATATATGGAGAGATTCATTCAACACTCCTTTTCATGCAGAGGACCTTGGTTACTGCAGTTGGCTTTTGTTTTGTTTTATTTTTTTTATATGCTTACTGAAGACGTGTTCCCTCTGTAATATTCAATTTTCCATGAAGACTACTTTTCTCATTATGATGCCTTTGCCAAGTGTTTGCTCTGAATTTCAGGGATAAAATTCTACATTCATGGAGCCATCATCCGGCATTCTTTCACGATAAAGATCATTTATCTTTTTTGAGATGTGGCACCTGCTTTTCTTTCCTGATTATCTGGAGTTCCTGTGACAAACAGGTAAAAAGCAAATTTAGTTCAACTTAACTCAGTGTTTAACCAAATAACAAATAACACATTTTGCATTCCTAAATCTCTTTGTGGTAGTTAACGAATATTTGGAGCTCCCTTGCAACTTTTTCACCAAGAATCACTCAATCCATTTAAGTAAGTATATTTAGCTAGCAACACTGTATATAGAAGGAAGAAAGGTAAATGCCTGTGTACTACAGAATGATAGCACGGGTCAGCTATAGGACAATTGCTACAGAAATGCACATCACTGCTGATACAGAAATGTCTTTGTGCTAGAAGGCAATCAGTAACCATTGCAATTTGTCCGTAAGCACTCTGCAACCACCTGGGAGGTGCTTTTATCACTCAGGCCTTAATAGCTAATCAGGCCCCTTTGTGACCTGCCTGTCAAAAGAATTGCAGGGCCCTTCTGGTCTGGATTTGAAGAGAAACTGCAGCCAGTGGTTTTGAGTGATGTGCTTTGAGGAAGGGGAAACTGGAAAACAACAGCATGGTGAGTGAGGGGGCTTCCACCCTCAGATCAGTAGTGGGAGATAGTGAGGTGATGGATCCAGTGTGGTGGATATTTCCAGGATCTGGTTGGGAAGCTACAAGGAGACAACCTGTCCCTTGAGTTCTCATGTAGTCCTTGAAATACCCAGAAGATAGAGGCAGTCCACCAAATAACTATTCTGTGAGCTGTATCTGCTTTGAGTACTGTGAGCAGGGAGGTGTCTATGGAAACCTTTTTTAAGTCAACTTCTACATACTTCAGACACACCCACTGATAGCAAGACAACAAACTTCCAGAGCCCTTTTACTTAAGTACCTTTTATAAGTTCAGCCGTTTGCATTTTAATTTTATGTGTAAGATCCATGTATTGTTAATTTTCTGCAGGTTGTAAAAGGCATCTCATGTAAGGGTAGCACTTCACTATTGAGCAGTGATCTACAAGAGTAGAATTTGTAACACAAACGATTTACAACTGCTTTTGAGATATTATATCTCATAAAGTAGAATTTAACTTAGGTAGTACTGCCTCTAAAACACACAAAGATAAGTGTATGCTGATCAGTCCTGTTAGAATTTTGAATCCTAGATACACATTTGTTGTCCACGATTTTCCAAACATTTGACTCCATACCATTACACGGAAGCTACTCCTGTTTTGCAACAGCATCTAGTCCCTTACCCTTATCATACACCTGCCCCAATACAAGCTGCTCAGAGAGATATTACAGTGTCACAAACAACCTTAAATTGTATTATATCATATAGTTGCAGTTTTCTTCTCCAAAAAAGCATAGTTCTACCACTGTGGCAATAGGACACCAGATTTTAAAAAGTAAACCTATGATGTATGAGTGGCCTGATAAAGCAAAGCTTCTACTTAGGTCCTCATGCAGGGATGAGAAACATTCTTAGAAGAGATAGAAACAATCAGGGGCCTAGGCCTTGAAAGCTTTTCCTAAGGGCCTGGTGTATTGACAATAATACACAGAACCTCGCCAAAAACCAGGTATTTGCATTGGAGAGCTGGTAATTGTATGGAACAAAGCCTTTGTGGACAGGTTGTTTCAGATATGTAGATATAAACTACATAGAGCTATGGTTCTCAGTCCAAAGGCCACTGTGGGCTTAGTCAGCAATGATCATGAGATATCCCGTATTCCATTGTTTTAGTGGTGTTCTCCTGAGTTTGCCCCATTTAATAGGTTTCTACTGACTTCACATAAGTGTCCCCTTTCCTTCCATTTCCTCTGTGGAAATAGTATACAAGTGTCTATTCTCCTTAAGAAACTTTTCATGGGACACATCTCCCTATCCCAGCTTTTTTTTTTAAATCTTTTCTACCTTCTACATTTCCTATCTATCACATTTCCTATCACCTTCACCTTAGGATCCTATATGTGGAACAGGTCCTTCAGTTTCAGGTATCTGGTGGCCTTTAGGAACAGTACTGGGAACACACACATACAACAGAATTTGTTCTGTTTATTTTTCTGGTAAAAATATCTTTGCCATGGTATTTTATAGCATCTTTGCATAATCCATTTTTGAAGGCAATACTTCAAGTTGAAGCACCCATGGGCAAATAGTGAGGACATGAAGAAGCATGGAATTTGAAGTAATAATTACTTATAATTCATATCCACAGCACAATAAGCTATGTTGTGGAATAATGGCATATGCCATGGGGTTTCTCATGCTGCCTGAGTGAGTGCCAGCATTTTTAAGTTGCAGAGCAAACTCAATTCTCCAGGATGTGTGGAACAAAGTGTTGTGGACTGGAGTTTGTAGGACTGTAATCAGAAACAGCAGCTCAGTCACATGTCCATTCCTCAGTCAGTTAGTGTGGACAAGTGGAAGACAAGCTATCATGGAAGAAAGGAAATCAGAGACATAATATGATGTCAGGCAGGTTCAGTCAGTACTGTAAGCTCCATTTTATTCATATACCAAACTTAAGTAGTCAAACAAAGGTGCGGCAATGGAAGGGGACATCTACTAATATGTATATAGGGAAAACAGAAATTGCTTCCACTAATGCTACAGGCACTCCATAATTGCACATACTATGTGCCTTCAGGCACCCAATTGCTGCACTTCCTCCCTTACTTCAGGGTGGTTAACCTGTCTACTCCCAAATCATTGCTATTTAGATAGGAGACATTCATCATCAAGGCACAGGTGTCTTTTAGCAGGAAAGATAATGTCTTAAGGACAATAGGCGTTATTGGAGCACTTTGAACTCATGACATGTTGGAATGGATTCCCATGTAGGAGTTGAGAAACTTCAGACTGGCAGAATATATTCCAGGGCTGCCAAAGCCATACAGAAGCCTTGTATGTAAACAGATGTTGAGGTCTAACTTTAACGGCTTGGTGGCAGTGCAAATGTTTAATCCCAGGACACAGAAGGCTGCCTGATTTTGCTTAGGTTGAGGCCAGCCAAATCCACAGAATGAGTTTAAGTCCTGCAGAGATAAACCCTGTTTTGAAAACAAAAACAAAACGGAACAAAGTCACATAAAGGAAAAATCAGATCAACTTTGTGGTGGTAGCCTACATGTATAAATGGTATTGAAGGAGGAAGCTTTCCCTCTTTGGCTACTTACCCTAGCTCTGGGTACCAAGTTTATTCCTTTACTACCATTAGAGCCTACTTTTTTGGAATTTTGATGTACAATGACCAGCTGAAACATCCATTCTGACAAATAAAAAACTGCTGTATTCTTCAGATTCCCATTGGTAGGCAACCATTGTTGGACTAAATATATCACAGCTTGTGAGATATCGTAATAAATCCACTTTCTCCAAATATGGAGAGATTCATCCTACATTCCTTTTCATGCAGAGAACCTTGGTTAGTGCAGTTGGCATTTGTTTTGTTTTATTTTTTATATGCTTACTGAAGATGTATTCCTCTGTAAATATTCAATTTTCCATGAAGACTACTTTTCTCATTATGATGCCTTTGCCAAGTGTTTGCTCTGAATTTCAGGGATAAAATTCTACATTCATGGAGCCATCATCTGGCATTCTGCCACGAGAAAGATCATTTATCTTTTTTTTTGAGATGAGGCCCCTGCTTTTCTTTCCTGATTATCTGGAGTTCCTGTGACAAAAAGGTAAAAAGCAAATTTAGTTCAACTTAACTCAGTGTTTAACCAAATAACAAATAACACATTTTGCATTCCTAAATCTCTTTGTGGTAGTTAATGAATATTTGGAGCTCCCTTGCAACTTTTTCACCAAGAATCACTCAATCCATTTAAGTAAGTATATTTAGCTAGCAACACTGTGTCTAGAAGGAAGAAAGGTAAATGCCTGTGTACTACAGAATGATAGCACGGGTCAGCAATAGGAAATTGCTATAGAAATTCACATCACTGCTGATATAGAAAAATCTTTGTGCTAGAAGGCAATCAGTAACCATTGCAATTTGTCCGTAAGCACTCTGCAACCACCTGGGAGGTGCTTTTATCACTCAGGCCTTAATAGCTAATCAGGCCCCTTTGTGACCTGCCTGTCAAAAGAATTGCAGGGCCCTTCTGGTCTGGATTTGAAGAGAAACTGCAGCCAGTGGTTTTGAGTGATGTGCTTTGAGGAAGAGGAAACTGGAAAACCACAGCATGGTGAGTGAGGGGCTGCCGCCCTCAGATCGGTAGTGGGAGATAGTGAGGTGATAGATCCAATGTGGTGGACATTCCCTGGATCTGGTTGGGAAGCTACAGGGAGACAACCTGTCCCCTGAGTTCTCATGTAGTCCTTGAAATACCCAGAAGATAGAGGCAGTCCACCAAATAAATATTCTCTGGGCTGTATCTCCTTGGAGTACTGTGAGAAGGAAGTTGTCTATGGAAATATTTTTTAAGTCAACTTCTACATACTTCAGGTTCACCCACTGAAAGCAAGGCAACAAAATTCCAGATGCCTTTTAGTTAAGTATCTTTTATAAGTTCATCCATTTGCATTTTAATTTTATGTGTAAGATCCCTGTATTGTTAATTTTCTGCAGGTTGTAAAAGGCATCTCATGTAAGGGTAGCACCGCACTATTGAGCAGTGATCTACAAGAGTAGAATTTGTAACACAAACGATTTACAAATGCTTTTGAGATATTATATCTCATAAAGTAGAATTTAACTGAGGTAGTACTGCCTCTAAAACACACAATGATAAGTGTATGCTGACCAGTCCCGTTAGAATGTTGAATGCTAGATACACGTTTGTTCTCCATGATTTTCCAGACATTTGACTCCAAACCATTACACTGAAGCTACTCCTGTTTTGCAAATGCATCTAGTCCCTTACCCTTATCATAGTACTGCCCCATAACAAGCTGCTCAGAGAGATATTACAGTGTCATAAGCAACCTTAAAGTGTATTATATCATACTGTTGCAGTTTTCTTCTCCAGAAAAGCATAGTTCTACCACTGTGGCAATAGGACACCAGATTTTAAAAAGTAAACCAATGATGTATGAGTGGCCTGATAAAGCAAAGTTTTACTTAGGTCCTCATACAGCGATGAGAAACATTCTTAGAAGAGATAGTAACAACCAGGGGCCTAGGCCTTGAATGATTTTCCTAAGGGCCTGGTATATTGACAATAAAACACAGAACCTCGTCAAAAAACAGGCATTTGCATGGGAGAGCTGGTAATTGTATGGAACAAAGCCTTTGTGGACAGGTTGCTTCAGATATGTAGATATAATCTACATAGAGCTATGGTTCTCAGTCCCAAGGCCACTGTGGGCTTAGTCAGCAATGATCATGAAATATCCTGTATTCCATTGTTTTAGTGGTGTTCTCCTGAGTTTGTCCCATTTAATCGGTTTCTACTGACTTCACATAAGTGTTCCCATTCCTTCCATTTCCTCTGTGGACATAGTATACAAGAGTCTATTCTCCTTAAGAAATTTTCATGGGACACATCTCCCTATCCCAGCTTTTTTAAAAAATATTTTTTACCTTCTACATTTCCTATCTATTGCATTCCCCATCACCTTCACCTCAGGATCCTATATGTGGAACAGGTACTTCAGTTACAGGTATCTGATGGCTTTTAGGAACAGTACTGGGAACACATTTCCTGTGTAATACTCCCGTATCCCTAAGTAGCTAGACATGCTGTCTCCAGTCTCTACTGAAATTGTTCACTGTGAACAATGCAACTTGAACCAAATTCCATTTAAGAAGGGTAGCATATATGAAAAGCAAACTATTTCTAGGCTGGCTCCTCTCTGAGTATTTTCCAGAGATAGATATATGTTATGTTAGAAATATTTGTCTTTATGGATCATCTCTGTGGCTGAGATGATTTTTCCCTGGGAAGGCATATTAATGCTACAACAGATGCATTTTCATCCTGTTAGAAGAATGCTTATGAGACAATCCCTTATGTTGATGCAAGTGGCATTGGTTGCAGTCTGTTGCTCTCCAAACAATGGCCTTGCTGTCTTCTGTACTATACCTTCAAATTTCTTAAATTACTGTAACCCCTAAGAGATTTAAATTTTCCATTAGAGTCAGGTGGCCAACTATCCAGTGCAGTCAAAGGAAAAGCATTTGCAAGTGGAGCATTGCTTCTGCATTCAGTGAAGAATAAGGAAAATTGTTTACACTGCAGGAGGATTCAGGGTAAGCAACCAGGTGCTGAATTCACCACTATGAAAAAAGTACATGACTATGTAAAGGGGAGTGATTTTGTTATTTCCCAGCATGTTTTAATCTGTGATGTGTTGGAACACAGACCAGAGTATGTAGGTGTACAGTTTGTGAGGTATGAAATAAAAGGCAGGATTGCTCAGTGGCTAGTGTTGCCACTTTTGTGGGTGGAGCTTCTTTCAGTGTCCATCAGTCATCTTGGAGGAAATGGGTGGTGCCAGCAGCTGGCCTGTCTCTCTGTTAAAAAATCTTTTTAATGAGGCATTTTAAATGCCATATTCTCTAGATCTCTGAGCATTTGAGGGCTGTCTGACTGTTTAGCATACCTTAGTATTCAAAATATCCCTGTACTTAACCTGTTTTGACAACTGGATCCAAGCTGAGCGGCTGTGGAGGAATATTTTACTTAGGGCCCTGGAGCCTGACTGTAACTGGTTTTTACTTAGTAGGTTACACTTATAACCATAGAGGACAAAGAGGTAGAGAAAAACTCCCTGTGATAATAGAGGCTTAACCTTAATAAACAGCTCACAGGAAAGACTGAGTGGCATAAATATTTTGTTAGCTTGAAATAGACATTTATAACCTTAAATGTTTACCACCATTCAAAGGCACATAGCAATTTAGAAATATTTGAGACTTAGTACAATTGAATTTAAGTTGTATGAAGTTAGCTTACATTTACATAAAGTTAAATTTAAGTTAAATGTACAGATATATTAAACAGGACTGTGTAAAATTGAGAAGGACTAGAATGTGAAGCTATGTATGACATAGTGAAAAAAGAAATTAGAGACAAAGAATAAAGAATAAAGCAAATATAAGAATAAAAGCAAAAGGTAAATGAATTACAGGTTCTGTTGGCGGCAGAAGCTAGCTAGACTCCCTGTGCCTAGGTGGCTGGTGTAGCAGAGGGAAGAACCATGGGGAGTGATGAGGATAGGCCATGTTGTCAAAATGGCAGCTGCCATAAACATACCCCCAACAGCTGGCAGAAATCATAACATTTTGGAATTCAATTTTGTCTTGAGTAGATGCTGCCTCAGCCCTGCCTACTGCCCTGAGACAAGCTGCAGCTGCGGCGGGCAGGAGAGTTTTAGTGAGGCGGGAGGAGAACAGAACCAAGTTGAGGGTAAGAGATTGTTTAGCAAAGAGATAGAAAAAATTCCTTCCATCTACCTGTTCGCTGGCAGTAATTTGAAAGATCCTATATATTTTCTGGATCTAGAGAGCCGTTATGTGGCCAATTTTAATTTCCTATGGGATATCTAGGTTACTAGGTTACTAGTTAGCCACAGCCACTATGTCTCTATTTAGCTACACACAATATATCAATACTTACCCACCCATACTAAGTCACTAGTCAGCCAATTCACTAGCTAGCCAAAAACACCAAGAAAATAGTCAGCCACACACACACTGATATAGTAGTTAGCCATTCTCCTATGTATTTCTATGTATTTAGTCAACTACACACCTAAGTCTCTAGTTAGCTACAAAGACTAGGTCACTAGTTATCCACACACATTAAATCAGTAGTTAGACACACACACTATGTCAGTAGTTAGACACATACTAAGTCTGTCTAAAAGAAAAACAGCTAACAATAATGTGGTCCCAGGACTTGGGAATCAGGCCTTTAATCTCAGCAGTAGGGATTTGGAGATAGGAGTGACATGGATGGACAGAGAGAGGAAGATAAGTAGAGGAGACAGAAGAACATGCAGTGAGATGATTTTGTTCGAGCAATTAGTCTGAGGGATCGAAGAGATAGCAGTCAATCTGAGGAGGCAGTGTGAGGACAGGAGCACATGGCTTGTCTGAGAATAGGTAGAGAAAAGAACTCTAGTAGCCAGATGCTCTAAATCTGTGATCCTTCAGTTTTCACCCTCCCCTCCCTGATAGGTTACTGTGAGTTTTTACTAGTAAGATTAGAACTTGTGCTGGAAGTGATGTTCTCTCTTTGGAAGTGTGATATTTCAAAGTCAATAGAGGTAAAAATTTTAAATTATTAAAATATTAAATTTATTTTTTTTGAAAATTACTTTGGTATCTTTTTAATGTTTTTAATTTTTAAAAAAAATTATACATATCAAACCAGTTCATTCCACCTCACCCCCACCCTCCTTCTTCCCCCTCTCTCCCAACTTCCCGAGCCCACGACCATTCTCCCCTCCCATCCAAGGACACTATACACATAAGGTGATGCCTTCCCCGGAGAGGTCATATAAATCTTTCAAGTCATTTGAAGTAGGGACTAAAATATCTCTCCTGTCTCAAGGTTAATGCATTATACCTCCATGGGGATATTCCCCCAAAGTCTTTTTAGCAACAGGGATGTTTCCTGATTCCACTGTCTGAAGTCCTTTAGACTGCACAGGACATTTAGCTTAGACCCATGTTCAGGGGTATCGCGGTTAAATAAGGATCAGGATAAACAAATAGGCCGAATTGATGTTTATTTAGGGAGAAATAACTTACAACCTAGACAGATAAACACCAGGAAATTCAACCCAATCCTCTCCTGTCCGAGTCATGCCAGGAAGAGAGCTTTTACCGGCTCTCCCTCTGACTTCCTTCCACAGGTTACTTCCGCCCATGGCTTCACCCCCCAATGGGCGTGGTCAATGCCACAGAAGGACTATCTCACTACAATTCCCCTTTTAGTCTAAAGAAAAGATTTAGGCTTAATACAAAACTATATACAAAACAGTGAATAACAAGTGTGCTCTAAGAAAAGGAAAATTGAGTACAAAATGACCTACATATCTAGTCCTAGGGTAAGGGCATAATGGAGTTTACAACAGAGTGGTCCTAAGCTGGAAAATGTAAGTCTAGTACCTAATATATCTAACTAAGAAGAGAGAATAATAGTTGTGATAGTTTAATCTTCAACCTCATCAAGATCTGAGAAGGAAATTAACAATACTAGAGTAGACAAGAAATGCGGATGGACAACTTCCAAAAGGTGCAGCAAGGATAGAAACAACAACCCACTTGAACAGTCACACTAGGTCTCACAGCAACGTAGGTACATCCAGTTTTGGCTAAGGCCAAGAAAACTTGACAGACCACAACAGTTATTAAATATGAATCACAGTTACCACTATTTAGTCCATTATCATTTAGCAAGATTAAAAGAAACTATTCTATTATCTATCTTAAATTTGTGAGTCTAAAGTCCGATATGTAACTTATCTTTAAGCATAACTAAGGAAAACTATAACCATAGCTATCCGTCTTCAACTCCTTCAAAGACCACAGAAGGATAATATATAAGCTCTAGAAATGGCAGAGACAACTCACTGCCTGGTCACCCGAAGTTATTTTGTAATCTTTCATCTTTAGGCCGTGTGTCTCACAGACTCTTCAGCAAACCAGGAAACTTTGTATGGCAGTTTGTCAGTCATTTTCCTCTGTGTCCTGCTGATTGTCTGGCAGACTCTTCCATGAAGCAGAAACTCTATAGCAATGTCCATCTTGCATCTTCAGTCACTTTTCTGTTGGTCCTGCATGTCCAGTTTATACAGCATTAAGTTAAAAAGTCCAGACAAGAGCTGTATCTTGTCCAAATGGCTAGTCTTGCCATACTGGAAGCAAACTCCATAACGAGTTTCTTCAATGTCTATCTTCCTTTCTGGTGCAGGTGGTATTGCCAAAAGCAATTATGTCTCACTGTCACAAAAACCCTAAACCATTTTAAATTCCATATTCTGTAGGTCTTTGAAAGGTTTGAAAAATGCCTGTCTATCTCAAATACATCTCTGTGTATCTTGAAAACCTAACTCACCAAGCTATAAGTTTTGACTATTATAGTTAACTATGTAAAATCTGTACTAAATTATACATTAAATTTTTAAATGAGCTATATAAACACAATGCATAAACAAGAAGAGAAATATACATATCATAACATTGACCTGAAATTATATTAATAAATGAAAATCCATTCCAAAATGAAGTATTCATATCTATACCATATCCCCTTTTTACCTTTAAAAAGATATTGGTTTTGATCATTAACCATTTATAACCAAATCCATTTAAATGAAAACAAACATTTATAAACCATATTTGGGAATTTGGGCGTCGTTCCTTCCAAACTACTTTTTGCTGACAGGGGGCGCTGTCATGGGGGATCCTGAGAAGATGCAGAAATCTTGGCTGTAGTCTGCAAGGCTGCTTTGTTTAAGCTGTTTTGAATGTTGGATCACCAGAAACTCTGTTTCAGGGGGTCTGGCTTAATCAAACCACATTAGTCAGTAAGGAATCCACAGTTTCCCCCCCCCCGTGGAAAGAAAAATAGAAATCCTTTTCCCCAGTAACTTGTCCTTGAACTTAAATTTTTGAGTCAAAGCATTTTTAAAACATATAAATTGAATTGATCCACCAGTATTTCCTTTAACAGTTATTGTTTCCTCAGCAGTCAAACAATGCAAAGACAATGTAATACCATACAGTATCCAGATTCTCTCTGAGATTTTCATCTTTACGTGGCTTTATTATTACTCCGTTTCTTTTACTTTTTATTTTTTGAGACAGGGTTTCTCTGTGTAACTATTATCTGTCCTGGAATTCACTCTGCATACCAGGTTTACTTTGAAATCACAGAGATCTGCTTGCTTCTGTCTCCCAAATGTTGGGATTAAAGGTGTGTGCCACCATACCCAGTTCCTCTTTGTCTCTTAAAAACCATTTTTTCCCAAGTCTGCATTTATTTTAAAACACTTTAAACCTTTAGAGGTTTTTCTTAATATGAATCTGTCTTTACTGTAAATCTTTATCTTTTTTTGGCCATGAGTCTTTATCTGTTAAACAAAAACATTGTTAAAATGAAAGTCTTTGTTGTTTCTGCCATGGTTATCAAAGATGGTGGTGAGTATTTTACTGCCAGCAGTGAGAACTGTGCTCACTGCCTTAGTCTGCATGCTGCCGGCTTGGAGATGTGGTCACTGCCATTGCAAGCTCTCGTACACACCAATAAATTGTTAGCAGTGCTTCTTAAGAGCTGTGCGGTTTTTTGCCGCTCATGCTGAGTCAGGAATCTTCCCTTAAAGGAGCAGCACGAATATCTGCTTGTCTCTTGCAAAGCAGAGTTCAACCGAGAAAAATGCTGCTACCAAGAAACCTTGCTTGTCTCTGTTCTTTTGTTTCTAAAACCCTTTTTAACGCTTTTGTTAAATTTTAAGTGGAAGTTCTTACTAGCCACATGGGCGCCATTTGTAAGGAGTACGGTTTTTCTGCCCGCTGCCTGGTCTTGTCCTGCTGCCACGCCGCCAGCCCCAAATAACGCACAGAGATTCTGTATTTGATATTATGCTGTTTGCCAGGTGCTAGTTTCTTACCGGCTAGCTCTATCTTAATTATTAACCCATTTCTATGTATTTCCACGTGGTCTTACCAGGGAGAGGCGGCTGCCGGTTCTATTCTCTCCAGGCTTTCCATCCTGATTCCTCCTTACTACTTCCAATTTCCTCCTTGTCTCCTAGTCTCTCCTATCTTCCTTTCCTATTGGCCAACAGTGCTTTATTTAATAACCAGTATGAGAAACATATACAGAATGACTCCCATCATCTCCTCTTTTCAGTCTAAATAAAAAGAAGGGTTTTAACCTTAACATAGAAAATATACAACATAACAGTTATCAAATAAGAATCACAGTTGACAATATTTAGTCCATTAACATTTAGTAAGATTTAAGAAAATATTCCATCTTCTATTCTATCTTTGTGAGTCTAAAGCCCTATGTGTAACTTATCTTTAATCCTAACTAAGGAAAACTATAACCATAACTATCCCTCTTCAACTCCTTCAAAGACCACAGAAGGATAATATATAAGCTCTAGAAATGACAGAGACAACTCACTGCCTGGTCTCCCGAAGTTATTTTGTAATCTTTCATCTTCAGCCCATAGGCCATCGTGTGTCTCACAGACTCTTCAGCAAAGCAGGAAACTTTAAACTGTCTTCTTGTATTGGCAGTTTGTCAGTCATTTTCCTCTGTGTCCTGTAGATTGTCTGGCAGACTCTTCCATGAAGCAGGAACTCTATAGCAATGTCCATCTTGCATGTGTAGTCACTTTTCTGTCTAAATAAAATCCCACTTCTGACACCAGATATCGTGGTTAAATAAGGATCAGTATAAACAAATAGGCCAAATAGATGTTTATATAGGGAGAAATAACTTACAAACTACACAGATAAACACCAGGAAATTCAACCCAATCCTCTCCTGTCCGAGTCACACCAGCAAGAGAGCTTTTACCGGCTCTCCCTCCGACTTCCTTACACAGGTCACTTCCGCTCATGGCTCCACCCCCAATGGGCGTGCTACAGAAGGACTATCTCACTACACAGGGGTCTGTGTCAGTCCTATGTTGGATTGCCAGCTATAAGTCTGGAGCCCCATTAGCTCCTCCTTGTTCAGGTCAGCTGTGTCTATGTGTTTCTGCAGTGTGGCCTTGTCCTCCCTCTCTGCATCTGAATTCCAGTTTGGCTCATTGTTTAGTTGTGCATGTATGCTTCTGTTTCCATCAGCTACTAGATGAGGGCTCCATGATGGTGGATAAGTTAGTCGTTGATCTCATTGTCAGGGAAGGGAATTTATGGTAGCCTTTATACTGTTGCACAAATTGTTGGGGTCACTCTTGTAGGACTCTGGACATTTCTCTAGGTTCAGTTTCCTCTTCTAACCTATAATGGCTCCCATTTTTATAGTCTCTATCTCTCTTCTACTCTCCTAGCTATCCTCTTCTATTCTATTCTCTTCTCATCTCTTCTCAAGTCCATTCCTTTTCTGACCAAATCTTCCTAGTCCAATGTTCTTTACTCTCTTACTTCTTTCCTTTTCCTAGTTCACTCTCCACTCACTACACCCCAAATCCCATATGCTCTGGGGACCATGTCCCTTCCTGCTTCTGTGAATGACCTTATAAGAAACTCTTAGAATACTCCTTGTATCCTAGTTTCTCTGGCAGTGTGATTTGTATGGTGGTTATCTTTTGCACAATGTCTAAAATCCACATATGAATGAATACATACAATGTGTATCTTTCTGTGACTGGGATACCTCATTCAGGATGGTTTCTTCAAGTTCCATCCACTTGTCTGTGAGATTCAAGATTTCGTTGCCTCCCCCCCCGGCACAAAGTAGTATTCCATTGTATAAATGTGGCACAACTCCTTTATACATACTTCAGTTGAGGGCATCTAAGTTGCTTCCATGTTCTTGCTATTATAAATAATATTGCTATGAATATATGAGCACAAGTCTTGGTTCCATGGATGTGGATCATTTGGGTATGTGCATAAGAGTTAAATTACTGGGTACTGTGGTAGACTGATTCCCATTATCCTGAGGAACAGCCATGCTAGTCTGCAAAATGGCTCTTCAAGTTTACAGATCCACCTGCAAAGCATAAGTTGTCATTGCTGTTTCCAATTTTAGCCATTCTGACACCAGTAAGATGTTATCTTAAAGTTGTTTTAATTTGTATTTCCTTGTTAGCCAAAGACATTGAACACTTTCTTAAGTGTATTTCATCATTCCCCCCTATTTAGAGTTCTCTATTCAGTTCTATACCCCATTTCATAGAATTATTTGGTGTTTTGTTGACTAGTTTCTTGAGTTCTTTGTATATTTTGGAGATCAGCCCTTTGTCGGATGTAGGATTAGTGAAAATCTTTTCCCAGTCTGTAGGCTGCCATTGGGTCTTGTCCACTGTGTTCTTTGCCTTAGAGAAACTTCTAAGTTTCCATAGGTCCCATTCATTATTTGTTGGTCTCAGTGTCTATGCTTCTGGAATTATTGTTAGGAAACCGTCTCCTCTACCAATTAGTTCAAGAGTACCTCTAATTTTTTTTTCCTAAGAGGTTCAGTGTGGATGGATTCATGGAGGGATCCATTTGTACTTGTGTTTTGTACATGGCTATAGACATAGATCTATCTTCATTCTTCTATATACCATCATCCATTTGTACCAGCACTACTTGTTGAAGATGCTTTCCTTATCCCATTGTACACTTTTAGCTATTTTGTCAAAAGTCAGGTGCTCATATGTGTGTGGGATAATACCAAGATTTTCTATTAAATTTCATTGAGCTACTTGTCTATCTTTGTGCTAATACAAGGCTCTTTTCAGAACTATAGCTCTGTAGCAGATCTTAAAGTCAGGGATGATGATGCCTCATGAAGTTCCTTTATTATACAGGTTGTTTTGGCTATTCTTGTTCTTTTGTTTTTCAATATAAAGTTGATTATTATCTTTTCAAGGTCAATGAAGAATTGTGCTGGCATTTTATTAGATATTGAATTGAATCTGCAGATTGCCATTGAGAAAATTGCCATTTTTACTATGTGTATTCTACCTATCCATGAGATTGGGAGATCTTTACATTTTCTGGTGTTTTCTTTAATTTCTTTTTGTAAATACACAAATTACTATTATATAGGTCTTTCACTTGTTTGATAAGTGTTACTCCAAGGTAGTTTATGTTGTTTGTGGCTATTGTACAGGGTGATGTTTCTCTGATTTCTTTATTAGCCCCTTTGTTGTCTGAATATAGAATGGCTACAATTTTTTTTAGTTTATCTTGTATGCTGATACATTGCTGAATGTGTTTCTCAGCTTTAGGAGTACCATGGTAGAGTTTTCTGGTTGCTTATGTAAACTATCATATCTTCTGAAAATAGAGAAAGATTGAGTACTTCCTCTCAATTTGTATCCTCTTGATATCCTTTTCTTGTCTTATTTCTTTAGATAACACTTCAAATACAATAATGAAGATATATGGAGACAGAGGGCAGCCTAGTCTTTGTACTGATTTTAGAGGAATTGCCTTAAGCTTCTCTACATTCAGCTTGATATTTTCTCTGTGTTTACTACATATTGCTTTTATTATGTTTATATAAATTCTTGTTATCCCTGATCTCTACAAGACCTTTAACATGATAGGATGTTGAATTTTGTCAAAGGTTTTTTCTACATCTAGAGAGATGATCATGTGATTTTTTCATTTTTAGTTTTTTATATAGTGGTATATTTGAAATATTTTCATATGTGAAGCCATCCCTGCTACTCAAGGATGAAGACTACTTGATCATAGTAGATGATTTTTCTGATACATTCCTGGATTCGGTTTTCCCATATTTTCTTGAGTATTTTTGCATCAATGTGCAGGAGGGATATTGTTCTGTAATTTTCTCTTATTTGTGTTTTGTGTGAATGGGTATCAAGTTGATTGTAGCCTCAAAAAGTGTTTTGTAATGAAACTTCTGTTTCTATTGTGTGGAACAGTTTCAAGAGTATTGATATTAGCTCTTCCATGAATTTTCTGTAGAATTCTTCACTGAAGAAGACATCTGGCTCTGGGAATTTTTTATGTTGGAAGGCTTTCTATGATTGCTCCTACTTTGTTAGTTGCTGTACGTCAATATAAGTTGCTTGTCTAGTCTTGATTTAATTTTGTTAAGTAAGAGTTATCCAGAAATTTGTTCATATCCTTTGAATGTTCAAATTTTTTGGAGTATAAGTTTTCATAATATAACATGAAAATTGCCTGGATTTCCTCAGTATCTACTGTTCTGTACCCCTTTTTGGTTCTGATTTTGTTAATTTCCATTTTCTCTCTTTGCTTTTTGTTTAGTTTGGATAAAGGTTTGTCTCCCTTGTTAATTTTCTGGAAAAAAAAAGCAACTCTTTATTGCATTGTTTTTTTTTTTTTTTTTTTTTTTTTTTGTATCGTATTCCTGCTTTCTAGTTTATTGTTTTCAGCCCAAAAATGGGGCCTACTCATTAAGTTTGCTTCATTTGTGTCCTAAGGTTTTCAGTTGTATTGTTAATTCTCTAATGTGTCTCTCATCTGTTTTCTTCATATGGGAACTGAATGCAATCAACTTCCTTCTTAGCAGTGATTTCAAGGTGTCCCATAATTTCATGTATGTTGTATCCACAACCTCATTGAATTTTAGGAATTCCTTAATTTCTTTATTTCTTCTTAGACCCAAGAATGTTGAAATTGAGCATTATTCAGTTTCTATGAGTATGTAGGGTTTCTGTGATTTGTTGTTGTTTTTATTGAATTCCAATTATAAAGTATGGTGTTCTCATAAGATACAGGGTAATATTCAAATGTTTTTGTATCGGGTGAGGATTTTTGTGTTGCCTAGTCTATGGTCAATTTCAGAGAATGTTCCATGTGGCGCAGAGAAGAAGTTATATTCTTTTTTGTTTGGATGGAATGTTCAATAGTTGTCTGTGAAAAACAATTGAGACATAACTTGTTTTAGTTCTTTTGTTTCTTTGAAAAGTTCCTGACTTGTGGTCCTGTCTAGTGGTGAGAGTGGGGTGTTGATGTCTCCCACTCTAAGTGTGTGTGGTTTTATGTGAGGTTTGAGTTTTAACGAATGTGGCTGTGTTTGCTTTTACGAATGTGGCTGTGTTTGTATTTGGGGCATAGAGGTTCAGAATTGAGGTTTTGTGCTTAGGATTTCTCCTGTGATGAATACAAAATGAGTTTTTTCATCTCATTTTATTGATTTTGGTTTGAATTCTAATTTGTTAGGTATTAAGATAGCCAAACCTGCTTGCTTCTTGGGTCCAGTTGATTGGAAGATCTTTTCCAAGCCCTTTACCCTGAGTAACATCTATCTTTGAAGCTTAGATTTGTTTCTTGTGTGCAGCAGAAGGATGGATTCTGTTTCTGTATTCATTCTGTTAGGCTTTCTCTATTTATTAGTGAGATAATACCATTGACATTGAGGGAAAGTAAGGGACATTGTTTGTTAATGATTTTTGTTTATGATTTAATGTTGGCAGTGGTTTTGTGTATATATTTCCTCTGCATTCCCCTTGTATTCTCTTGTAGTTAGTTTATCTATTTCCTATGGGTTTTTGAGCTGTGGACAAGCCACAGGTAGAGCATGATATGGAGCTAATCCAGGGAATTTCCAGGTTAGGTTGTGGGGGGAATTTCACGCAAATTTTTCCAAGACTCACTCTAGCAGAATCCTGGAAATGGGGATCATAGATCCTGGTACACAGAGTTTCAAGTGGTTCCTGCACGGATAGGCAGATCTAGCCAGGGCCTGACACTCTCCTTCTGAATCCTCTCTAGCAGAGGCCCAGCGATGGGGGGCAAGCATCCAGCACCATGGACTCAGGATGGTGGCAATGATATGTGGATCTAGCTGGGGCCTGGCATTCTTCAAGTGAGGCCTCTAGCCAATGATGGTATCTGTTTTTCTAGCTTTTTTCCTTTTAATATTTATTTATTTTTTGAGACCCCATGTTTTTGTGACTCTGCTGCTTGTACCACAACTATATCTTGTATACCATGCTTGTCTTGAATTCACAGAGATAGGCTTCCATCTGCCTCCTGAACACTAGCGTTAAGTGCATGTGCCACCACCACCCAGCTATTGGCATCTTTTTAAATATGTTCTTTAAACACATTACTGCTTGTATCTCTGTGCTGCTGCTCTCCTATGTTTCTTAGATTTTACTTATTCCATTCCTTTTGTCAAGTGAAGTTATTATTGATTTCTGAGTAGAGCAAAGTTTTTTGTAACTTTGGGTTGTCTTATGCTGTATAATTGAGAATTGTTTTGAACTCCCAATCCTGCTTCTCACGTACAGTGCTGGGAAGAAAAACCTATACTTCCTTCCTGCCTGGCCCTTGACTGGTGAGAAGGAAAATAGACCAGAAAATGAGTGAACTCCCAAGATCTCTGATTAGTGTGGGGAGTTATATATGAAGAGGGGTTTGTGCAAGGATTGAGTTCATGACCCGCTTGGATACTAGTGGAGTCACAGTGCAGAAAGGGAGAGGAAGGATATAAGCTGAGATTTCCTCCTTCAATGATAGTTGAGGTTAGCAATGTGGAATCAGTTAATCATTCCTACATAATCCATAATTTTCCCAGTGGGCAGTATCTTGGAATCCCCAGATGAGGGCTATCAAGAATCTGGATAGAGGAGAGACCTTATCATGAAGAAAAATTGCTATAGTTAAAGTATTCAGCCAAAACGGGTCTGGGTGAACTATTGTGGACTATGTAACAGGGCTGATATTTTTTGTGGTTTTGGATGTACAGTCTCAGAGAAAAGGTTTGAAAAACCCTTGGTGTGCTCTATTGAAACCACATGGAGCTATGCTTATTAGGCCCATGGACACTGTGACCTTAGTCAGTAATGTTAATGGGATTGCCTGTTTCCCCCCTGTACTCCACTGCTTGAGTAGCCTTCTGAGGTTGTCCTATCGAATGGTAAATCCTGCTGACTTTTTAGAAGTCTATCGTTTCCTTCCATTTTCTCATAGATGTAGTATACAAGAAGCTATTCCTCATGAGAAGCTTACTTAGAATAACACATGGATTAACCAATAACTCCCTGCACCAGCTTTAATAGTTTCTTTGTTCTGCCTTCTCTTCTTTGCTCATCTTCTAACACTTCTCCCTCCAGATCTGCTGTTCGAAGTTACTCCTGTACTATGAAATATTATGGTGCTATCTTTTCTGTTGAAAGCTTACATTGCCTCACTGGCCCGACTTGCAGTATCTGTCTCCTAAAACAACTAAGGCTATTTATTATTGCACCAATAAACTCTGTCTCAAAAAAAAAAACAATAACAACAAAAATAACCATCTGTTGTAAGTTCTTTCCTTTTTGATCATTACCAGAAATGAACACAATTTGTCTATACAGACATATTTCTTTACTTATTTCTTAAGTCTGTGGCAATGTCCTTATGTCCTCTTGATTATCCCTGCTTAAACTACATGATTCGATGCCCTCAGTGGAATTTTTTGGGACCAAGCTTCTTAAAAAAACTTTATTTTTGGATACCAATTATTTATACGGATATGTTTAATAAACAGAACTCATTAATTTGTAACATTGCTTATTAAATTAAAATATAATTCTCTGAACGATGGCAGAATATTACCCCCATTTGCATAGAGAAATCTAGACCATATGGTGTCTCTCTTTGAAACAAATATCAGTCACTGCAAGGTCAGAAGCAGAACAGTTTAGGCATCCTTTTGAGTTAATTTTGTAAGAGTCTGTGTATAAGTTCTGAACACATAGAGTCATCGTTAGCTGGGTAGCATTACACAAAAATCTCAGGTTACGTGGATGAATTTTTCTTGTATTTTTTTTTTTTTTGACAAAAAGTTCATGGTGCTTACCCCTCTTATTTTTTTTCTCTTCCTCCCCTTTGTTCTTTCCCTAATATTGTACACCTCTAGATCACTGCATGGTTGTTGTAGGTGTAGAAGCCATGCTGTATCAATATATGTACTATATGGTTTTCATAATCCTATTGGGATTCTAACTGGTTCCCATTTGCATGAATCTTTGCAATCAGATATCATTTTATAGGGTGTTAGAAATTTAGTTTTCACTGTATTTGAGTCATGTTGCAATTTTTTCTTATACAGAATATGCATACTAATGCATCATGTTCTCAATGATTATAGTTTAATTTTTATTTATGTACTCTGTTTTATTCTTGTTTTTTTCAATCTGGAAATCACATTTACAGTTTTGCTCAGCAAATATTCTGCTTGGGGATGACCTGAGTAAGATCCCAAAACCCAAAATTGTAGGCTCAATACAATGTCACCTCCAGATGCAGGGTATCTGACAATCTCTACTATAGTATGTAATAATTACACATGGGAAACATCTTTCACACACAATCCAAATATATAAAAACTGGGAACGAATTTGTTTTCAAAATCTTTGTTATTGAAACTGAAAGACCCGCTGAGGGAGTGGACTCTCACGCCCCGACTCAGGAAAGGTAGTCCCCCCAATCATTCATAAGAAGCGGTCTTGATGAAAAAGCATGAGGTCTTTTATATTCCAGTGCACTGGGGTCCACAGCCATACTCCATGTGGGGTAGAGGACTGGGAACCCTGGGTACAGGGTTCATACAGCTTTTATAGGTGCCCTGCGCTACCATCTCGCCAGCAAGAACGATGTGGCACACAGATAGGATCCCCATAGATTCACAGGCATCGGTAATGCATAAGGAATAAATTGCCCTTTTTGACCCTCCTGGGTTCTCCAGCTAAGGGGGGCGGCACTGATAGTAGGGCAGGATTTATAGCCAAGACCCTGTAAAGAGTGTGACGATTCAACCACTGGCCATGTCTTCGGCCACCAGTAGGTGGAGACAATGCTCTTATCAGCCCCCGTGTCCAAAACGCCTTCAAATTTCTTTTCATTTATCCACAGTGTAGTTTTTGGCCTACTATTTAAAGACATGACCAAATAGGCAGAGTCCGTTCCTGAGGACCCCATTTGTTTTGGGACACCATCAATGGGCCCATGTTGGTTATCATGAGGTAGGAGCAGCAATTGTGCAATCCTGTCTCCCTGACTGATGGAGAAAACCCCGGTAGGGCTTGAGCATAGTGCCTGTATCTCGGGGGTGTGGACATCATCCACAATTCCTGGAAGTACTATGAGCCCCGGTGCTATAAGGGAGCCTCGCCCAAGGATCAATCCCATAGTGCCTGAAGGCAGAATAATTGATTCTAAAGGCACGGGCTGAATACCCATTTGGGGCATTAGTAAGATTGAGGAGGTGGCACGCAGGTCCATTCTGATGGGTCTGCTTGGCTGCTCTCCTGGTTCCCTTCCAGAGATTTGACAAATCGGTTCCCATATCTTCGAGGGCCCTGGGACCGTTTTTTGACACCTCAGGGGTCGGAGCCTCTGTCGGAGGGAGGAGTCTCCCTTTAATGTCTCTAACAGATCTGCATTGCTCCGCCCTATGGTAGCCTTTCCCACATCGGGTGCAGAGGCTCGCCCTAGGGGCGTTGGACATTTTACAGTCCTTTTATATGTGCCCTGGTTTTCCACATCCAAAACATGTCTTACCGGGAGGTTTTTTGTTCTGCCTTTGCGCCTGGATGATTGCCGCCGCTAAACCTGTATTGCTCAGAGGCCCCCCTATCTCCCTACATACCCTGAGGCAATCCTGTAGCCCCTTATTTTTTCGAGGTGCTATAGCGGTGCGGCATTCTTGGGTAGCTTGTTCAAAAATCAATTGTTCTAGTAGGGGCATGACTTGTTCAGTATCCCTGAAAATGCGTTCTGCTGCTTCTGTCATCCTGGCAAAGTCTGAGAAAGGTTCCTGGGGGCCCTGCTTGATCTTAGTAAGGTGACCACTACCCTCCCATTTACGGGAGAGCGACTTCCAGGCCTTAACGGCTGTAGCTGAAATTTGTGCATAAGCTCCCCAATGATAATTCATTTGATTATTAACATGAGGGCCCTGCCCAGTGAGTAATTCAAAATTCCAGGCTTGCTGCTCCAGAGATATTGCAGCAGCATTAGCTCTTGCCTGTGTTTGGGCCGCCTCATTCCAGAGGGCCCTCCATTCCATATATTGGCCCATGCTGACCAGAGCTGCTTTTGCAATCTTCTCCCAATCTGCTGGAGTCAAATGATACAGGGCCAATTTTTCTAGTTGAACTATGGTAAAATTTGCTGTAACTCCATATTTTCTGACTGACTCCGCCAATTCCTTTATTTGATTATAATCCACTGGGGCGGCCACTCTCCCTCTGTCCGCATTCTCGAAAACTGGAAATGCGAGGTGTAACGAAGCCAGCTTTCTTTTGACCCCTGATGGGATTAAGGAGAAGCCTTCTCTACGGGATCCTCGGGTCCCTCGGTTATCAAGCTCATATGGAGGCGGTGGAGCAGAAGACAATAAAGCAGAAGGCTTCTCGTCCCCTTTCTTAATAGTAATAGGAAAGCCAAAATCATCATCGGGGTGGTACCTTTCCCCTTCATATCTGGCGGCCTCTTCCTCCAAGTCTACCTCCTCTTCCGTGTCCAAGACATCAGACTCTTCGGACTCAGAGGGGCCTTCAATACCCGGGGCCTCCAGATATAACTTAGGATAGAGGCCGCTTGAGCTCTCCCTTTTCTTTAGGTCTTTCTTTTTAGACCTCCTAAGAGATTTCTTTGGTTTCTCCTCCTGACTATCTTTTCTAGAGGGTCCTTTTTCACTTTTAGTTTCCTTTTTGCGCGCACCCATCCTCTCACTTTGTTCAGCTTCTGATAGACTATCCTGAAACTTGGTTAAAATCCCTTGTCCCTCCGCAATGGCAGACTTACAATCCTCATCCTCTAAACAATTTTCTATCATTGTCCAGATGGCCATAGCGCTAGGCCCAAGTTCTCCATTGGCCCGAGCATGTTCAAGATCCCTTCCTAACTTCCTCCATGAGGCCAATGAGAGAGAGCCCGAGACCGCAAACCAGGGAGCTACACTGTCTATATCCTTGACAAATAACAGTGGAATGCATAGAGCCCATGGCTGCGCGACAGATGCCCGGGGCTTATCTATGTCCGTCTTACAAGCGTTGGCACCACACGAAAGCAAAAGTGGATCTGGAGCGCCTCGCTTTTTTATTTAAGAGGCGCAGCGTACACGCGGCTTATCTATGTCCAACTTAAGTACAGAAATCTCCTTAGCAGCGGCCTCGATGGTAACAAAAGAGGATCAACAGAAAGAGAATGAAAGTGATAAAAACCAATACTAAAGCAAAGATGTTATGAGGATCAGTCATACCTTACTGAACTTACCTCCTCGCAGTTCTGAATCCTCCCAACTCGAAAGTTGGGGGTCTTCGATGGTGCTGACGATGGATTGGTCGAGTTCCCGGGTTTCGGCACCAGTTGTCCCGCGCTACCATCTCGCCAGCGTCTAGCCAGCAAGAACGATGCGGCACACAGATAGGATCCTTCTGCGATGATAGCTTTAATGCTTCTTGAGAGGCAGAGCATAAGCTTACACCAACTGCAGAGCGAAGACCCCGGGAGCAAAAACCCACACCCTTATATAGAAACTCAGCCTCGCTTAGGACGTGTCACTGCCTGACTGTTTGCTAGCTCATCAGGCCAAATGACACCACGGGAGAGGCGTGGGAGAAATCTCCTTGCACGTGCGCACAGGCTTATTTATGCTAACCGCCAGCCGGATGCCAGCGCAATCTTGTAATGGAGAATGTAGGGACGGCTCCCTACATCACTCCCTCCCTCCTCCCCCTTCTTTTACCCTCTCTGCTCTCTCACATGCACTCTAACCACCCTCCCCTCCTATCCCTACACTCCAATTCCATATGTAGGGGAATGCCACACAGTTGGGGCCATGTAGATCTGACCAGTCATGTGAAGTAGGGACCAGGGCTTCTCTCCTGTCTCTAGATTAAGGCAGTTATCCCTCCATGGGGGATATGTTCGCAAAGTCCTTTTGTGCACCAGAGATATATCCTGGCTCCACTGTCTGAGGTTCCTTAGACTGCTCAGTCCTTCTGGCTGAGACCCATATTCAGGGGGGGCCTGAGTCAGTCCCATGCTGGCTTCCCAGCTATCAGTCTAGTGGCCTTTAGCTCATCCTTGTTCAGGTAAGCTGTCTGTATGTGTTTCTGCCGCATGGTCTTGTTCTCTCAATCTGCATCTGGGTTCTAGTTTGACTCAGTGTTTATGTATGGGTGTTGGATACTGTTTTCAACAGGAATTAGGTGAGGGCTCCAGGGAGAAGTTAGTTGTTGATCTCACTCTCCGGGAAGGGCAATTATAATAGCCTTTCAAAGGAAGATCAAAGAGGAAAGAGAGAGACAGAGAGAGAGAGAACATAAAAGAAGGAGCCAATATTGGTTTGAAGATAAAATTGAACAAAAATAATGGTCTAGAGAACTACAAGACTGCTCCCAACTAACAATCTGAGCTTCCGTAGAGGAGCTGACTAAAGTGTGACAGACAATCTAACTATCTGATTATTTCATTATTCAAATCTGTCTTTTTCTACTCCAGGTAGAGTGGAGTCTGGATCCACCTTATTGGTGTTAAATTGACTCTTGTGATTTCGTTCATTCTTCCTTCCTTCCTTCATTTCTTCATTTCATTCTTTCTCATTTTCTTTCTTTAAATCAATGTTGATATCAATTTGTAATCTCTCTAGGGGTGAATTATCAGAAATTATATCTTTATTCATTCATTTTTTTTGTTCATCTCTATGATTAAGAACTCAATGACCCTTCATTATGGAGCAATCATTTAGGCTTCATGGATAAAACACCACCCAATTGTTTAATGTTTATTCATTTAATTATGAACATCTGTCATTATGTATTCAGTGATCCCTGGAGTTTGGGCCTCCTTATACATTCTTAGCTGTTAAACTAGGAAATTGAATGATAATTCATCATTTAATTAACGAATTTAAAATACAGGTGATGTTATGAACCATAAGTCCCTTTTGGAGTCAGATTTTGGGAGTTGATGTAACATCATCTCATTACTTCATCATTTAGCTATATAAATAGATCTTTACATCAGTGATAGGTTTAGGACTTTGGTGCCACTTCTTCAGTGTTAATACAAAATGCATATTAAGCAATTATCAATTTAATTTTTTAAACACATCATTATTCCAGGAAGAGATCAGTCTGACTACTCCATGTGGGATTTAAGTATGTACCACCATGTCACTTTTCAATCATTTTTCATTATATATTAATTATTTAAATCGATGAAGATGTTGTTCTTCTTGACTGGAGTCGGGCCATTCCTCCATGGGAGTTAATCACATGGAGTATTGCAGACCATTTCATCCTCTGATTATGTTGTTATTTGATTATTAAAATAGGACATTAGATAATCCATGATCAGTGGATTGTGGTGACGTGATGTGGGAGGCAATTATTATAGACCATCTTAATATCAATTATGTAGTTAAAATATTTAAATTTATCACGACAACATCGTTCATGATCCTGGTTTGGAGCCACCTTAGCCCTTGGAAGTGGATGATGTTACATGAACTCATTATTTGATTATTTAATTATATAAAACAATGGTTATATCGTCCATGACACCTGGAATCTGGTGCCACAGATCATCTAATTATATAATTAATGAATTTAAATTGACAATCTGTGTTAATCCCCAAGATAATGTAAATATTTGTATAGTTATGTAAACAACAATCTTCCATTCCATGAAGAGACCTGTAAAGCTCCCTCTTGTGGAGATAATATGCAATATATTCACATTGTATGATTCATTGAATCAATTGATGATGAAGACATCCTTCATGATTGGAGTCTGGCCATGCTTCCCTGCCAGTAGAATGCTAAAACCCCTATTTATTGTGACAGTTAGCTACTAGTGACTTATTAAATTCTTGAAATTATGTAAAGGGCCGAAAATGACATCACCGTTTGTGGTTAGGGTGCAAAATTCTGTCAGGGACTTGGTTAGGAAAGTTGTAGACATGGGCAGAGCATTTTCTGAATAAACTATGCATCTTCCAGAGTAAGAGGGATGCTGGGTGATTGAGAACTGAAGGTTGCACGGTGCCCTCTGAGAAGTACAAGGACTTCACTAAGGCCAGCACGGTGGTCTGGCTGTTGACTACCTGTTCTTCCTCCACATCTTCACATCGGTTGTGATCTACCATGAGAAGAAGGAGTGGCACTAGGTGGTCGGCACCATCACTGAGACTTTGCAAAAGCATGACGACTCAGAACAAGGATCACTGAAGATATTACTTAAATTTTGTACAATTTGCCAGAATACATCATATATTTTCTGTTATTTCAGGCTACATTTGGGATAACAATAATATGGTGGATCGTTGTCAAACTTCTAGAAGACACAGAAGGTAAATTTTCATGTGCATATTTATACAAATTTGGCTTTGCAGACATTTTAATATATCCTGGAAATTTTATTGAAGAGTCACACTTAAAAAATTAAAAAAGTTTAAGAAGAGCAATAGTGAAAATAAGTGGAGTTTAAAGTGATGATTGTCATTTTCTCACAAAACCCTGTATCTCAGTGAAAGATATCTCTTCTGTGTTTGCAAGGCATTTGTGTAAAATGAGAGGGAATCTATTAACAGATATTACCCTTTGAATTATAGCACCCAGACAACTATTCTGTAGATATGCCAGTCTGTTTAGTTTCTTTCTATTCAGATATTTTAAACAGTATACATGTTGCATAGGTGATAATTATATGTCCAAGACTTCCTAAGAAAAAAAGTCTATAGTTAAGCAGGCATTACTTATCTATTTGTGACTTTGCTGTGGATATTAAAAGGGTCAGTTTATGAATGTCAAGAGGTGTTACGGAGAATACTTAAAGTTGATTTAAAGAAAGTCAAAGTTGAATTCTATGTGGAAAACTTTTATTTGTTTTCTTAGTTTCATAAGCATATCATATGTAGAGCCGCGTAGTTGTGGCCCCTACCTTTAATTCCAACATTCATGATCAACAGCAAGGGGTATCCCTTAAGTTTGTGATCACCCCAATCTACAAAGTGAATTTCAGGATAGCTAGGTTTACACAGAGACATTCTGTATTAGAAAATGTACTCTAAATACAAGCCATTTGAATTTAGAATTTGGAAAGAAGCAATGTACCTTTCTTATGACAGTGAGAAGAAATGAAAGATATTTAGTAGTCCCCACTTTGAGGATATTTCTTGAGTGTGAAACAACTTTCAAATATATCAGTATTCCTAAGTCATCTGAAAGATACCATCAATTTACACTGTAGTAAATCCATATGACCGTTGGAATGTGTGAATGCTTCCATTTGTACTGGTATATTTAGCCAATGTAGTATGATTTCTATGAAGAAAAAACTGATAAATGGTATAAATATGGCAAAGCTCTGAGACATTTCAGTTTTTTCAATTATGTGGGAGATTATATGTAAATAGATGCCATAATTGAGGGCCATGAAATAAAGCTCTTACTCTGAATCCACAGGTATCTTTAATGAAAACAAAATAATACCACATTAGAGAAGCATTATGAATGTAAAACTCAAGATCTGATTCTTGTTTACAATCACGCCAAATTACAACTTTATTTTATACATGTAGAAAGTTTCTTTAGTTTCATGCATGTGATAAAGTTTTACATATGCTAATTTTCTTTGCAGGAATCAAAGAAGCCATAAGGGAGTGAATCCTGTGAATATACACAATGAATATGTGAAAAACTTTGTGGGTTACAGGCATCTTCAATGGCTTGAAAAAATTCATACTGGAAAGAAACCATATAGAAATCTAGAGTGTGTTGAAGTCTTTGCATGTCACAATTTCCTTCTTCTCAGTGACAGAGCACACATGGTAAAAAACACCTATGATTTTATTCAATGTGGTAAGACATTTGCAAGACATACTATGCTTAAAAGACATCTTAGAACATATACTGGAGGGAAAACACAAGACTATAATCTATGTGGCAAATGTTTTTCACAATACAGTTATATAAAAGATCACATATTGGAGAGAAACCCTATGTATGTAGCCAATGTGATAGGGCATTTTCACAAGTTAGTATGCTACAATCTCATCATAGAACACATACTGGAGAGAAACCCTATGCATGTAATCAATGTGGTAGGGCATTTTCACATGACACTACTCTCAAATCTCATCATAGAACACATACTGGAGAGAAACCCTATATATGTAATCAATGTGGTAGAGCATTTTCATGTGCCAGTAATCTCCAGTGTCATCATAGAACACATTTTGGAGAGAAACCTTATGGATGTAATCAATGTGGCAAAGCTTTTTCACAACACAACAATCTGGGACTTCATAAACAAACACATACTGGAGAGATACCCTAAGAATTTAGTCAATGTAGTAAAGCTTTCACAGCATATGATGTGCTTAAAAGTTATATAAGAACACTTTCTGTAGAGAAACTTATGGATGCCATGATTGTGATAAAGCCTTTGCATATCCCAGCACTCTCTTAAGTCATAAAAGAATGTATACTTGAAAGATATTGAATGTATCCCATGTGGTAAATCCTCTCTATATATCATTAGTCTTTATAATCAAAGAAATAAATCATAGTGCATAAAAACACTATACATGCATCCATTGTTGTAATGCTGTGCACTTTGTTTATCCCTATAATCTTTGTGAGCCTAAGAAAACCCTTATGGGAAGGAATCTTCCTACTAAGAATGTGGTATGATCTTCATTGAACACACATTGACTTACATAGTTTTTTGGAGAGAAAAATATCTGACACGTGTGAACAATCAGTTCAAGCAATACAATGTCTCTGTTTTGTTCTCACTTGCAAACTCATGTGGAAAAAAGTCCTGGAAATTCACTGGTAAGGGATCCATGTTTCATGGTAACACTTGACTTGATTTACATAAAAACCTCATTCATATGGATTGCTATCTCTAAGCCCAATCCTTCATGATTACTTTCTTTTACATGAAATAATTAATGTTGCAGGAAAACTTTGAAGACTTTAAGACCCTGAACACAATGGTTACAGGATTGAGTACTCATTAGAGAAAAATATTCAAATATGGAAATCTGTTTAGAGATTTGATTTAATTTTAATTATGTGATGTCAGTGTGTGAGTTTGTGATTGTTCATGGTTTCTCACAAGAAGGTTACACCCTTGAGTATTCCTGTGGGAGGAATTACAGTATGTTCTCAAAAAACTGATGTAGGTCTTGGCAATGAACTTGCATAATTTTGTTCATCCACATTTCTAAACCTGTACGTATTTTAAATCCTGTCTTATCATCTTGATATCAGGTAATAGGGAAGAAATCATGGAAGGGGAAACCTACATCTTGTAAATAATTTGGTGAACATCTTAGATATCATACTTGACTTTAGTCTTTTTTTTTTTTGTTGTGTGTTTGTTTTTTTTTTTTCTTAGTTATGAATGCCCATTCTTAGCTTGGTTTGTTTCTTTCACATTTTTTTTTATTTTATATAACTAAGTCCATATAGATGGAAACAAACATTTATAGACAATATTTGGGAATTTGGACATTGTTCTTTCAAAACTACTTCCTGATAGTAAGGGGAGCTGTCATGGGGAATTCGAAGGAGATTCAGAAACCCTGGCTGTAATCTGTCAGGCTGCTTTGTCCAGCTGTTTTGAATGTAGGATCACCTGGTATTCTGTTTCAGGTGGTCTGGCTTGATCAAACCACATTAGTCTGGAAGGAATCCACATCTTTTCATTTTCTGTGGAAACAAAAATAGAAATCCTTTTCCCCAGTAACTTTTACTTGAACATAAATTTTGGTGTAAAAGCATTTTTTAAAATTTAATTTATTATTTTACATGTTGATCCCAGTTCCCCCTCCCTCCCTCCAAACTATCTTCACTCCATCCCTCCATTTTACTCTCTCTGCCCTCTCACAAGCACTCTAACGACCCTCCCAACTCCCCACCGCAATTCCATATGTAGGGCAATGTCATGCAGTAGGGGTCATGTAGGTCTGACAGGTCATGTGAAATAGGGACTAGGGCTTCTCTACTGTTTCTAGATTAAGGCAGTTATCCCTCCATGGGGGATGTGTTTTCAAAGTCCTTTTGTAATTCAGGAATACATCCTGGCTGCACTGTCTGAGGGCGCTTAGACTTCTCAATACTTCTGGCTGAGACCCATATTCAGGGGTCCTGAGTCAGTCACATGCTGTCTTCCCAGCTATCAGTCTGGTGGCCCGTTAGCTCCTCCTTGTTCAGGAAAGCTGTCTCTATGTGTTTCTGCCGCCTGTTCTTGTCCTCTCCCTCTGTATCTGAGTTCTACATCGGCTCAGTGTTTATGTATTGGTGTTTGCATCTGTTTCCAACAGGCATTAGTTGAGGGCTCCATGGAGAAGTTAGTTGTTGATCTCATTCTCCAGGAAGGACATTTATGATAGCCTTTCCATAGAAGCTCAAACTGTTAGTTAGCAGCAGTCTTGTAGTTCTCCAGACTTTTCTTTGTGTTCAATTTTATCTTCAAACCAATATTGGCTCCCTGTTTTATGTTCTCTCTCTCTGTCTCTGTCTCTCTCTCTTTCCTGTCTTCTATTCCTAACCAGGCTCAATCTTCCTGGTCACACAGGTTTCCTTTCCTCCCCCCTCGTTTTCTCCTACTTCTCTCTCCATTTGCTGTCCTCCCCCACTTCCCCTGAGCTCTGGGGGGGAATTGTCCATTACCAGTTCTGTGAGGGACTTTACATGAATACAGGGTATCTCATGATCATTGCTGACTAAGACCACAGTGGCCTTGGAACTTAGAAACATATCTCTATATAGTTTATATCTACAGATATGAAGCAAACTGTCCACAAAGGCTTTGTTCCATACAATTACCAGCTCTCCCATGCAAATACCTGGTTTTTGACAAGGTTCTCTGTTGTATTGTCAATACACCAGGCCCTTAGGAAAAGCTTTCAAGGCCTAGTCCCCAGGGTGTTACTATCTCTTCTAAGAATGTTTCTCATCCCTGCATGAGGACCTAAGTGAAAGCTTTGCTTTATCAGGTAACTCATACATCATTGGTTTACTTTTTAAAATCTGGTGTCCTATTGCCACTCTGTTAGAACTATGTTTTTCTGGAGAAGAAAACTGCAACTATATGATATAATGAATTTTAAGGTTGCTTGTGACCCTGTAATAGCATTCTGTGCAGCTTGTTATGGGGCAGGTCTATGATAAGCGTAAGGGACTAGCTGCTGTTGTAAAACAGGAGTTTCTCCTTTGTAATGGTTTGGAGTCAAAGGTCTGGAAAATCATGGTGAACAAATATGTATCTAGCATTCAAAATTCAAACAGGACTGGTCAGCATATACTTATCTTTGTGTGTTTTAGAGGCAGTACTACCTCAGTTAAATTCTACTTTATGAGGCATAATATCTTCAAAGCATTTGTCAATCCTTTGTGTTACAAATTCTTCCCCTGTAAATCACTGCTCAATAGTGAAGTGCTACCCTTACTTGAGATGCCTTTTACAATGTGCAGAAAATTTACAATAAATGGATCTTACACATAAAATTAAAATGCAAATTGCTGAACTTCTAAAAGGTACTTATCTAAAAGGCCTCTGGAAGTTTGTTGCCATTATTTCAGTGGGTGCACCTGAAGTATATAGAAGTTGACTTAAAAAGGGTTTCTATACACACCTCCCTGCTCCTAGTGCTCAAAGCAGATACAGCCCACAGAGTAGTTATTTGGAGGACTGCATGAGAACTCAGGGGACAGGTAGTCTGGCTATAGTTTCCCAGCCAGATCCAGGGAATACCCACCTCACTAAATCCATCACCTCACCATCTCCCACTACCCATGAGGACATCAGCCCCTCACTCACCATGCTGTTGTTTTCCAGTTTGCCCTTCCTCAAAGCACAGCACACAAAATGACTGGCTCCAGTTTCTCTTCAAATACAGACCAGAAGGGCCCTGCACTTCTTTTGACAGGCAGGTCACAAAGGGGCCTGATTGGCTAGTAAGGCCTGAGTGATAAAAGCACATCCCAGGTGGTTGCAGAGTGCTTAAAGACAAATTGCAATGGTTACTGTTTGCCTTCTACCCAAAGTTTTTTCTACATCAGCAGTGATGTGCATTTCTATAGCAATTGTCCTATAGCTGACCCGTGTTATCATTCTGTACTATACAGGCATTTTCCTTTCTTCCTCCTAGACCCAGTGTGGCTAGCTAAGTATACTTACTTAAATGGATTGAGTGATTCTAGTTGAAAAAGTTGGGAGGGAGCTCCAAATATTCATTAACTACCACACAGATATTTAGGGATATAAAAAAAAAGTATTTGTGAGCAATATTGTTAGCCAATACATCTTTAGTGAGCAGATAAAAAACAAAATGAAACAAATCCAACTGCATTAATCAATGTTCTCTGCATGAAAAAAAATGTATGATGAATCTCTCCATATATGTAGAAAGTGGATATATTAGGATGTCTCATAAGCTGTGATGTAGTTAGTCCTACAAAGGTTACCTACCAATGGGAATCTTAAGAGTACAGCAGTTTTTTACTTTATCAGGATGGATGTCTCAGCTGGTCATTATGCACCAAATTTCCAAAAAAGTAGGCTCTAATGGTAGTAAAACAATAAACTTTGTACTCAGAGCTAGGGTAAGCATTCAAAGAGGGAAAGCTTCCTCCTTCAATACCATTTATACATGTAGGCTACCACCAGTAGGTTGATCTGATTTTCCTTTATGTGATTATGTTTTGTTTGTTATTTTCAAAACCGGGTTTATGTGTGCAGGACTTAAACTCATTCTTTTGATTTGGCTAGCCTCAAACTAAGCAAAATCAGGCAGCCTCCTGTGTCCTGGAATTAAACATTTGCACTGCCACCAAGCAGTTAAAGGTAGATCTCATCATCTGTTTGCATACAAGGTTTCTGTATAACTTTGGCAGTCCTGGAATATATTCTGACAGTCTGAAGTTTCTCAGCCCCTAAATGGGAATCTGATCCAACTTGTCATGTGTTCAAAGTGCTCCAATAACTCCTATTATCCTTAAGATATTATCTTTCCTGCTACAGGTCACCTGTGATTTGATGATGAATGTCTCCGACCTAAATAGCAATGATTTGGGAGTAGACAGGTTAACAACCCTGAAGGAATAAGTGCAGCAATGGGGTGCCTGAAGGCACATTGTATGTGCAATTATGGAGGGCCTTTAGCATTAGTGGAAACAATTTCTGTTTTCCCTTTATTCATATTAATAAAAGTCCCCTTCCATTGCCGCACCTTTGTTTGACTACTTAAGTTTGGTATATGAATAAAATGGAGCTTTCAGTATTGACTGAATCTGCCTGCCTGACATTATATTATGTCTCTGTCTTCCTTTCATCAATGATAGCTAGTCTTCAACTTGTGCACACTCACGGACTGAGAAATGGATATGGGACTGAGCTGCTGCTGTTTTTGATTACAGTCCTACAAACTCCTTGATATTTGTATGGAGATCATAAGTCAACTTTGTGGGGTCCACTTTTGGCCTACCACAAGGGCAAATGTAGACTCATAAAATTCTCATTTTCCAGGGAGTCACATTGTAGAAAAAGTATTGATTCTTTCAAATGAAAATGTGTCTATGAAAAAAACATTGACTTCTTATACGACCACCTTATAGCAGAAACAGGAACCGAGTATATGCGAGTGTTTTAGAGATGGAAAAAAAATCCATATTTGACTTTGTTATTTGTTTTGCATTCTAAGTCTATTAAGACCCTTGGTATCGATTATTTACTGTTTTATTTTTCATAAGTACTCAAACTGAATAAATATGCTTTAAATTTTCATTAATTTTACTTTTGTATTTTTTTCTCTTCTTTTGAAGTATAGTATTACTGTGACATCCTGTCTTAAATAAAATTCACATTATAGATTAGTCTGTCCTAGGACATGAGTGATATCTGTCCAACTTGAATCCAGAGAGTTGGCATTGTAGTTTGGCTTGTCAACAGAGAAGTTAGTTCATTAGCTTGGCTCACTTATGATGAATGACTGAGCCTGGTTGTTAGTGTAGCCAGACAACAGGCACTGGTCCTAACTTCAGTAACAGAAGATGGTATGCATTAAGTGCAGGGTTTCTGCCTCAAAGTCAGTTGTCTTTCAAATATGGGAAATATTATTTTTCCTTATCATTTAGTCTGTTAAATCTCACCAAATACCTTGGAAGGGTTCTATATATTACTGCTAATGGTGACAGCCAGGTTCACAGAAATGAGGTTTTTTACACAGTTAAGTGTAACTCTTCTTGTTATTCATCACATCATTCTAATGTCTCACTAAGTAAACTTGAAGCCGTGAAGCCAGTCATAGTCGCAGATGCCTTTAGTAATGGTTCTTAGAGAGTGGAGGTAGGAATTATAGGATTTCACAGTCACCCAAGATGAAAGTTGTCCCTGGGGTATGGTTTTCATACCACAGTCAAAGTTAGTCTGTGACTGCTTGAGGACAGTGTCCATAATCCTTCCTAAGCTCTTGGTCTTTAGGGCCATGGCACCAGCAAATGTTAGCTAAGTTATTCACCCCACCTTATTTCCTATTCTTACTTTTAATGAATTCTGTTAAAATAGAATCAAAGTTATTTTACATATCCATATCTTTTCCCTCTCCCTCTCATATATGCACTAATCCAAAAGTCATTTGGGGCAGGGACAAGGCCCAACCCCTTGTGTCTAGACTGAGTATCTGTCCATAGGGAATGGGCTCCTGAAGTCTTTCATACATCAAGGGTACACCCTGATTCCACTGCCAGAGGTCCCTTACACTTCCTATGCCTTCTAAATGAGATGCACTTTTAGGGGTGTTAGGTCAGTCATATTATGTTTTCCCAACTATCAGACTGGGGTTCATGAGCACCACACTGTTTTACTTAGGTGAGTCTGAGGGTATCTCCAACCTGGTCTTGATCCCTGTACTCATAACTTCTCCCTCTCTGCAACTGGATTCCAGGAGTTCCACTTAGTGCTTAGCTGAGTATTTTTGCTTCTGTTTCAGTCAACTACTAGATGAAGGCTCTAGAATATCCTATAAGGTAGATATCAATCTCATTATAGGGAAGGGCATTCAAGGTAGCCTCTGTACTATTGCTTATATTCTTATTTGGGGTCATCCTTGTAGATCTCTGGACATTTTCCTAGTGTCAGATTTCTCTTACCACCTATTATACCTCCATCTAATATGGTATCTCTTTTGTTGCTCTCCTCTATTGTTTCCAAAACTCAGTCTTCTTGATGCCTCTTGTTCTCCTCTCCCATTTTCTTCTCCTAACTCTCCCTCCCCTCAACCAATGCTCCCAATTTTGTCAGGAGACCTTGTCCCTTTCCACTACTATGAGGAAACAATGGCAGGCCTTTCAAGGGTGAAGTCTGAACTGAGGTGAATCCAGAGGAGTGCCCACCCCCCGTGACACCCTGAAGGTAGGGCTTGGAACAGTGCTACCAAATACTGCCAGGACTCGAAGACCCTCTCTCAGAACTGCAGCTCAATGTTAAGGCTGAAGCTTTGCACAACCTACTTTGTCCATCTCTCAAGGAATAGGTGCCGACGATCTACAGGATGGCAGCTAAGGGAAACCTTGTAAACCACACCTCCTGCTAAAAGCAATCCCACAAACTCCTGAATCCTTCCTCTCCATATCATCCCTGGCAAGAATAAGAAGCCATACTTAAACTAATGTCTGCATACCCAGGGAGGCTGGGTTGTTGCTTGGAAACCCTAATGGCTTCTATATCTATTCAAAGAGTTTAGAATGTTTGGTAGTCCTGATCCAAACCTGCCCTCAAGTTCTGTGTCTTTTCTGTTCATTTAGTCCTGTAACTCAGGCTTTGGTAGCCAATCCGAGCTTCAAGCACAGCCACCAGTCATAGGGGAGGTATCTTCCCCAATTTTATATGCTGTTCCCTTGGTACAGAGTATGAAACCTGAAGGTGGAGAAGCTTGGGTTGACATCTCTCTTGCTCTCATTATCTCTCTTTCCTCTCCCTCTCGCTCCTCATGCTGTCTTTCTTTCTCTGTCTCTTTGTCTCTCTCTCCCCCATCTCTCTGTCTTTCTCTCTTGGGTTGCAGATTACATCAGAAGGACTGACCAGTTTGTCATTTATCTTGGGTGTAGTGAACTTAGTAAGAACCATGCTAAACAAAAAAAAACCATTTTGATTATTGAAATTAAAGAAAAGTATGATGGCTAACATCTTCACAAAATTGTTTGCATGACTTTGATTACCTCTTTCATGAGCTCTTCCCTATCACTTCATATCAAGAAAATAGAGAAAGCATAGAGACAGGGTTAGAGATATGGACGAGAAAAAAATATGGAATGTTCATTGCCAGGACCCATGTCAGGATTTTGATAAAATTCTGTAGTTTTTGCTACAAGAATAACTCAAGAGGCTAACATTCTTGGGAACAAGTGTGAGCAAACACAAATCCATGCACTGGTATTACATGATTAAAATTAAATCAAATCATTAACCAAACATATTTTCACCTGTGAATAAACAATATTGTGAGTATTCATTCCTGTAACCCAGGTTCTTAGGTGTTTAAAGTCTTAACAGTTTCCTCCAATATGAGTTGCTTTATGTAATATGAAGCAAATATGTAGGATTGGATTTAGAAAAATCACTAATCTCAATGAGGCTTTTTAAATTGTTAAAGTAATGAGTGAAAGGGCCCCCATTGTAGTGCCTCTGCTAAAGAGACCTTAGCTGGAGAGGGCCAGGTCCCAGCTAGATCTGCCTGTCAGTGCAGAAACATCCTGAGTATCAGCCCAGTATTTGTCATCCATTGCCAGGCCTTGGCTAGAGTCCTCAAATGTATTTTCGGACCCTGTCTCCATGGGACCACTCTGAGTTCTTGCAGGATGGATCCCTGACCACCATTGTAGGGTCTCTGCCAAAGAGGCCTCAGCTGGAGAGTGCCAGGCCCAGGCTAGATCTGCCTATCAGCTTAAGGAACATCCTGGGTCACAGCCTTCACAATCTTTGACTTGCATTGCCAGTCTTCAGCTGGAATCTGAACTTATAGTCCCATTGCAGGGCCCTGCCTGTGGAGAGAACTCCTAGAGTGATTGGACCACCCAGAGCTACATACATCAAACTTCTGACCCACCAAAACACACCGGGGAAGTATCTATGGGAAGATGGAAATACAATAAAACACCTAACAAAAGAACGAAAAGAATAACAGCACCAGAATCTGTGGAATCTACACTAAATAGACCGGTAAACAGCAAAGCAGATGAAGTAGAAAAGAACAAATTAAAAATTATTGCCATAAGAAATGATAGAGGCCCTCAAAGAAGATGGGAGAAAATACCTTAAAGAAATGGAAGAAAAAACAAACAAAAAATGGAAAAAATGAACAAATTTCTTGAAGAAAATACAGAAAGCCAGAAAAAACAAGCAGGTGAAGGAAATGCTTCAAGACTTGAAAACGGAAAGGGAGACAATAAATAAAACGTAAACCAAAGGAATGCTGGAAATAGAAAAACTGGGCAAATGATCAGGAACTACAGATGCAAGCATAACCAACAGAATTCAAGAGGTGGAATTGGGAATCTCAGGCACAGAAGATAAAGTAGAATAAGTAAATTCATCGACCAAAGAAAATTATAAATCCAACAAATCCTGAACACAAAACACCTGGGACACCATGAAAAGGCTAATCTTAAGAATAATAGGCTTAGAGGAAGGTGAGGAAGCCCAGCTCAAAGGTGCCAAAAACATTTTCACAAAATCATTATGGATAACTTTCACAATCTGAAGAAGTGCATGCCCATGAAAGTACAATGAGCACACCAAACACCAAAAAAAAAAAAAAAAAAAAAAAAACAACATATCATAATCAAAACATCTAACCATACAAATAAAAAATTACATTAAGAGCAGTGAAGGAAATATTCCAGGTAACATATAAAGGAAGACCTATGAAAATTACACCTGACTACTCCATGGAAAGCATCAAGATGAGAAGGTCCTTGATAGATGTTCTACAAGTACTTTGTAGTAGTTATCCACGGATGTCAGCCCAGGCTACTATACCCAACAAAACTGTCAATCACTATAGACGGAGAGAACAAAATGTTTAATGACAAAGCCAGATTGTCACAATACATATCTACATATCCAGTCATACAGAACGATTTGGAAGGAAAACACCAACCCAAGAAAGTTAACTATTCTCACAAAGATGTAGGCAAAAGATCATCCACTGCACCACAAATCAAGGGTAAAGCAGGACTGATAAATTCACAATACCACTGCCAGCAACAAATCTAAAACAAGCAAGCATTAATGATCCATGGTCCTTACTCTCCTTCAACATTAGTGGTCTTAACTTGCTTGTAAAAAGACACAAGCGAACAAAGTGGATATGAAGCCAGACTCCATCTCACTGCTACATATAAGAAATACATCTAAGCTTCAAAGATAGATATTACCTCAGGCTAAGAAAAGATCTTCCAATCAAATGGACCCAAGAAGCAAACAGGTGCAGCTATCCTAAATTCTAACAAGTTAAACGTCCAATCAAAATTAATCAAAATAGATTAAAAAAGTCATTCCATGTCCACCACAGGAGAAATCCATCAACACAATGTTTCAATTCTGAACAACTATGATTTCAATACAAAGGCAACCACATTCATAAAAGAAACTCTACTAAAACTCAAACCTCACATAAAACGTCACACATTTATATTGGGAGACTTCGACACACCACTGTCACCACTAGACAGGACCACCAATCACAAACTTAACAAAGTAACAAAAGAATTAACAGAAGTTTCGTCTCAATTGGGTTTAACAGACATCTATAGAACATTTCATCCAAACACAAAAGAATATAAGTTCTTCCCTACTCCACTTGAAACCTTCTCTAAAATTGACCAAATAGTAGGTGGCATAACAAACCTCAACAGATACAAGAGAATTACAAGAGAATTGGAATAGTCCCCTGTATCTTATATGACCAGCATGCTTTAAAAATTGGATTACAACAACAACACAAATCGCAGAAACCCTACAAACTCATGGAAATTTAAAAATGTTCAATTGCACCATACCTGTGTCAAAGAAGAAATATAGAAATTAAGGACATCCTAAAATTCAACAAGAATGAGGACACAACATACCCAAACTAAAGGGACACCTTGAAAGCAGTGGTACCAGAGAAGTTCATTGCACTATGTGCCCATATGAAAAAAAAAAAAACAGAGGATAGTTTCAATAGAGAATTAACTGCCCCCCCCCAAATGAAAGCATTAGGACAAAAAGAAGCAAACTCACACAGGAAGAGTAGACACCAGAAAATAATAAATTTGAGGCCTGAAATCAATAAAACAAAAACCAGGGAAACAATGCAAAAAATCAATATTACAAAGGGTTGGTTTTACAAGAAAATCAACAACCTAGACAAAACTTTAGCCAAACTAATGAAAAAGCAGAGAGAGAACATGCAAATTCATAAAATCAGAAATGAAAATGGGGACATAACAATGGACACAGAAGAAATCCCAGAAACGTTCAGGTCATACTTTGACATACTGAGACTTTAATATTTACAACAAATGTATGGTGCTCAAGAAGGTGTACAATATTTGGGAAAGGATAAAGGGGAGATGCAGAGACAATGACAAGAACAAAAGCTGGAAAATATAATCAACTTTTTATCAAAACACCAGAGGAAACTCAGCCAGGAAAACCAAGATCTCGAACAATGTTAACCAGCTACACATCATGCCAGTTGTTTAGATCTTAAATAAAAAGAATTCATAACTCCCACAAAATTAATTCAGAAGAATGTGCACTCTCTTTTGCTTCTGTTCCTCCACGTACTGACATTTTTCCAAATGGAGATGCCTCATGGTTTAGATCTCTCTCTAAAAATGGGGGTAATATCTTTCTAAGCTTCTGCAAGGCTCCTTGTGGTTTAAGGCAAAACCAGCCCCATGATGCCCACACAAATATTAATACAGAAGAATGATTTAATTTCAGCTTCTGAACACATGTACAATGCCTGTCCACCCACTAAACACCATGCACACTTGAGGAAACTGCAAATAAGAAATTCCTTTTTCCCAGGAACTCAACTTTCCTGAAACATGCTATGGTAGCTAGTGAGTGTGGAAAGGTAAAAGAGCTGTGAGCATGTATTGAAGAAAGATGATTCCAATGACATATTTCCACTGGTTTATAAACTGTGTGTGACACATAAAGACAAATCTGAATGTAGAATGCAATATTCATGAATTCCATAAACAAACTTTCAGTTTTTCCCTTGGATGTTCCCAATATATACCAAAAGAATCCTTGTCATTCATATTGAACAACAATATTTGTTTCCCTTTGGTTTGTTTGTTTTGTTTTTTTTTTTCCTTTGGTTTTCAAAGCAGGGTGTCTCTTTAGGTTTGGGTGTGTCACTTTATGTTTGGGACCCACACTATAACTCTCTTTGAAAATCATACTGGCCTCAAAATCACATAGTTTCTTGCCTCTCCCTCTCAAATGCTTGAATAAAAGTTGTGCGCCACCACAGCCCAGTGTGGACACAGAGATTTCACTCCCCCAAGGGAACCTACACTCAGGGAGGATAAGAGGAAAAGGGCCATTGCCCAGGTCAGCACAGGGCACATCTTCCATTGCTGTCCCTGCATAAATGACAGCTAGGCTCTGAAGCTTACACAGTGACCATGCTATTGGGCTGTGGATTTCATTGTATCTTCTATATGAAAGTCAGCAATTCGGTTTCATTATCACATCAGTACTTTATCAAGATTATTGATTGTCCTTGTCTATGGACACCAAGAAATGGCCAGTCAGACATTGTGTAAACCATCTACAATTGATTATAGGCTCCACACTGATATTTCCACCAAAGGAAAGCAAGAAATTGCACATGTTCCTTCTTTCCCCCACCTCTTTCTGCACTGTGCCTACACCAGCTTCAAAGTTGTTAAATGAACTCAATTCTTACATATTCCTGTGGTCATTTGCCTGGGGAATTGGAAAACAGTCAATAAGTAAACTTTATATTTCCTTCTAAATGAACATTCAAAGCTTTTTCCTAAAGGAATTGTAGGAGTTTCTTCCCAGCATGAGGTAGCAAAGGCAAGAGTAGCTGTGATCAATGCAAAGCTCAATGACATCACACCATTGGCTACACCCAGCTCAATATATCCAAATTTTATTCTACAAATCTGGTCTGTCTTCATTCACATGACATGATTCAATACACCCTGAGTATTTAAAGAAGAAAACCACTGAATCTATATAAGTTAGGATTTTTATTCCTGTGTATAAGTTCTAAGACCACCACAACACGTTCTGTTGTTTTTCATGACAGGGTTTTTCTGTGACTTTTAAGATTGTCTTGCAACTAGCTCTTGTAGAACAGCCTGGTCCCTAACTCACAGAGATCAACCTGTCTCTGCCTCCTTGGTAAAACTCTCCCAGTCAGGGATTCCAACCCTAGACTCGCCATTGACAATCAGGGATGAATCATCACTCTACTTGCAAGAAAGAAATCCCCCACACATTTTATTTAAAAAAAAATTTAATTGGATTGTCTCACAGTTTCAGAAATTGAGTCCATTTTCATCATAGCAGGGAGCATGATTTCAAGAAGAATATGGTGCTGGCTACATCTTGATATGCAGGCCTCAGTAAGACATCTTGTATACTTGCCCATATCCAAAGCCTAGGAAACCCCAAAACCCATGACCAGTGATACTCTTCTTCTTAAAATGCCAAAGTCACTGCACCAAAGCTCCTCCTTATACTACTGCCATTCCCTATGAGATTATAGGTGCAATCACATTCAAATCATCACAATGCAGCAATCATGGCCATTTTTTATGATTAATACAATAACTGACATCCACCCTGTTTCTCCTTGCAGTACATGCAATAAACTATTATTTCTATTCTGGTCTGAAGGTAGCATCCATATTCCACATGCAAATCTTTTTGCTGTAAGTGCAATGGACAGTCAACTTTATAACTCATATGGACAATTTTAAAACACTGGGGCCATACTTTATCTCATTGCCATTGAAATCATTTGTGATGTAGAGGTGGATTATATTTTTAATCAATGTGCAGTGTTACAAGTTAATGTGTTCCATTTATTAAATATCACCTTAAAAGTAATTGGTATCCTCAAATTAGGTGTTTAAGATGCTTGGTCAAAAAAAAAAAAAACCTTCTACCTTCTGAGGGTATAAAGTCTCTTAATTTAATGAGGTGTGTTTAAGATGAAAGAATACAGTGTCCTGGAAAGCAACATACTGGGATGGATCAAAGCAACCATTGTCAATGAGAAATCATGTCTCAGAAAATTAATTCTAAAATGCTGGGAGAAAAGCTGTTCTAGACTTTGCCTTTCCAGTAAGAAATGGCTGCATAGACTAAAGAGGTTAAAAGAAAGAAAACAAACAAACAAACAAACAAACAACATCTGTAATGATAGCATGCAACCATCTCTCACTAATGTTCAAAGAGGAGAAGGCCTACAACAGATAATTTTCTGGGACAGAGTTTCTCAGGTTCCTGTGCTATAGCCTTAGTTGTAGCGGGGCTAGCTCTATAGAGCACACTAGTCTCAAACTCACAGAAATTGGCCTGCATGTGCCCTCTGAGGACTGGGATTAAAGGCATTCATCATGACTGTCTGGGTCCTAAAACATATTTTGCATTCCACAATTGCTGCCACTTTTAAGTTCTTCCAAGGTGAGATGCCAGCAGACAATTTGAAGAATTTAAATAGGGTCAGGAAACTGCAAGTCGGACCAGTAAGGCCATGAAAGACTTCAACAGAAAAGTACCATAATGATTTCATAGTACACCAGTGACATGCAACAGCAGGTCACACTTTAATGACAGGTTCTGACACAGATGTGCCAGAAGATGAGGAAGGTAGGAAAGACAGAACAAAGAGAAGATAAAACCTGGGTCAGAGAGGTCTTGCTTAACTTATGTCTTATTCTATGTAAACTTCTTATAAAGAATTGCTACCTCTTTACTGCTTTCAAGAGGAAATGGAAGGAAATGGGAGAACACTAGAAAGTCAGCAGGAGTAAGAGCTGTGTTCTCAGGATATGAAAAAACACCTACACAAAGGCCCTGACCTCAGACAATTGCATTCCCTCGTCCCTGTTTAATAGGAAGATCTCTATTTTATTCTGCATCTCTCAGGGCATGATGGAAAAGTCCTAAGGCATGTAAATATTAACTAAAAAGCTGTAATAATTTCAGACAAAGAATCACAGAACCTGACAATGACCAAAGGTCTCTAAAGAACACTGTGGGGCAGCATGGATTGTGATGACACTGACCAGGGAGCAAGATGCTGAAACACAATGCCTGCAGCATGAAAGGACCCAGCTTGGACTGGGTAGTGTAGAGGCTGCAGGGTACTAGAATATTGTGTGCACCTTTGTCTAGACAAAATAAGTTCAGACTTTTCCAATTCCAGGTTCCACACGAAAAAATAAAAATAAAAAAAAATAAAACCACCTCTCACATTGGTGAAAAATTTCTCCCCTCAATGCCATAGAAAATTGGTTATGGCTAAGAATAAAAGGAACGGTCCCTGTGATTTTTTTAATAGATTCAAAAGTAGCATATAATTTTTTTTCTTCTCAGATCTCTAATTCTATTGATGGCTTGGCTAAGAAAACTTTGTGAGCTTGGCAGTAAAGGCAGCCTGAATATGGCTCCTAAATAAAGATTTAAACATATAAAGATATATAAGTCTTTTTTGAACATTTATTTATTAATTATGCATACAGTGTTCTGCCTGCATACAAGTCTGCACACCCAAAGAGGATACCACATCACATTATAAATGTCTGTGAGCCACAATTTAGTTGCTGGGGATTGAACTCAGGACTTCTAGAAGATCAGCCAGTACTCTTATTCTTAACCTCTGCCACATCTCTCTACCCCAAGACATATACTACTTAAAGATATAAACAATTAATTTACAATATAAAAATTCAGAGCTTAACTTTTAATCAAGTTCTAATAAGCTAATAGAGCAGGGACTCCCAGCTGTTTAGTCACAAACTCAACTTTTTATGATTTATATTGGGTGTCATCGAAGTGTAAATATGAAGGATGTTTCATCATATCGTCCATGACACTTGGAATCTGGTGCCACAGATCATCTAATTACATGATTAATGTATTTAAATTGACAATCTGTGTTAATCCCCAAGATAATGTAAATATGAGTGTAATTATGTAAACAACAATCCTCCATTCCATGAAGAGACCCGTAAAGCTCCCTCTTGTGGCGTTAATGTGCAATATCATCACAGTTTATGATTCATGGTTTCAAAGGATGATGATGACATTCTTCATACTGGAGTCTGGCCATACCTCCCTGCAAGTTAAATGCTACATCACCTCTTTATTGGGACAGTTAGCTATCACTGACTTATTTAATTCTTTATATTACTTAAACGACAGACAATGCCAACACCGATCATTTTTAGGTTGCAAATATCTGTCAGCGACAATTGAGGAAACTTGTAGACATGGGCAGAGCATGTTCTGAATGTCTATGCGTCTTCCAGACCACTAGGAATGCTGGAGAACAGAGTCCAGAAGATTGCTTGGTGCCCTCCGAGAAGTAAAAGAACTTTACCAAGGTCTGCATGGGGGTCTGGGTGTTGACTACTTGTTCTTCCTCCACATCTTCACATCGGTTGTGGTCTACATCTAGAAGATGTAGTGGCACTAGCAGGTCGGCACCATCACCGAGACCCGGCAAAAGGATGACGACTCAGAACACAGAAGAACATCTCTCTCTCATCTATGCTGTTGATGCCCCTGCTGCAGCCACGTTTTCAGCTGATATCAACATTTTGGCTACTACTGGTATGCCAGGAATGGGCCAATTACCTCAGGTCCTGCCGCAACACAACAGAGATTCAGGCACTGGTGAGGATGTCAGGCCAACAGAACTCACCAGGCAAGAAAGTATGATTATCTGATGATTAACTGATGGAATATTAAAAATCCGTGATGACAGCATCCGTTTTCATATCTGGCAAGTCTGCACAGGTATTGATGATACGAAAAAGTTCAAAGACTTTGATATGTAAAGATGTAATCATTAAATTGTTTCATTATATAATCTGTGAACCCTGAAGTGTGGTGCCACCTTGTGTGAATCAAGTGTGACAGACGATCTAACAATCTGATGCTTTCATTATTTAAATCTGCCTTTTTCTACTCCAGGAAGAGTGGAGTCTGGAGCCCCCTTGTTGGTGTTAAAATGTCTCTTGTGGTTTCATTATTTATTTATTTAAATCATTGTTGATATCATTTTGTTATCTCTCTAGGGGTGAATTATGAGAAATTATCTTTTCATTCATTCATTTTATTGTTCAAATGTATGATTAAGAACTCAATGACTCTTCAGTGTTGATCAATCTTTAGGTTTCACACATAAAACACCATCCACTAGTTTAATGTTTATTCATTGAATTATGAAAATCTGTCCTTATGTATTCAGTTACCAGTGAAGATTTAAGCCTCCTTAGGGGAGTCCATCGTGCCAGAACATAGCATCATCTAATAGTACACTTACTTATTTACCTGTTAAACTAGGAAATTAAATAATAATTCATCATTTAATTAACGTATTTGAAAAACAGGTAATGTTATGGACCCTAAGTCCCTTTTGGAGTCAGATTTTGTGAGTAGACGATGTAACATCATCTCATTACTTCATCATTTAGCTCTGTAAGTAGGTCATTACATCAGCGATAGTTTTAGGACTTTGGTGCCATCTCGTCAGTGTTAATATAAAACGCCAGCTAGTTAATTATCAATTTAATTTTATAAATAAATCATTATTCCAGGAAGAGGTCAGTCTAACTACTCCATGTGGGTTTTAAATATGCACCACCAAGACATTATTCAATCATTTTTCATTATATATTAATTATTTGAATCGATGAAGATGTTGTTCTTCTTGATTGGAGTAGGGCCATTCCTCCATGGGACTTAATCACGTAGCAGTATTTAATCATCTAAGTACTCCTTCCTTGACAATCACTGGAGTTTGGTTCCATCTTATGAAAGTTAAGTAGGGAGGACTATCCAATTATTAAATTACTTGATTGTGTAAGTAATGATGGTCATGTGGGATTGACAGAGCAGGAGATCGGTACCAGAAGCAGTGCCCAGAGAATGGGGGACACTGCCTTATGCAGTGATTACTGATTACGTAATAGTAGATTTTTAACAATCGAATGATTACACGAAACTGTACTGTTTCGCATCATCAGTTTCTGAGAGGTTGCAACAGAACTGACCCATGAAGGACACAGTGACCACCTATTTTAAAAATGGAATAACTGAATAATCTCCTGATCAGGGAATCTCATCTAATGAACTCTGTCGGGCTGATAACATGACACACCACCAACAATTAATCACTCTAAATAACCAAATTAGAAAGCAGGATACAGGACTTAATAGAGAAGAATCAATTGAGGAATCCAAAATGACTGAAAGAAACATAAGACACTGCTCAAAATCCTTAATCATCAGCCTAATGCAAATCTACACAACTCTGAGAAACCATGGGATCAAGCTCCTCTAAAGGTAAGAGGATGAAGAGGAGTTTATTTTATTTTCAAGAAAGGGAAAAGGATTATGGTTGAGGCAATTAATTTTATTGTTTCTTTTCTAGAAATTAGAAAATTGCAGCATAGAAAACAGGTTCAAAATGCTCATCATTGTACTTGAATGGCATAATGATGCTTTCATTGCCATGCCTATGTCACTATAGGCATTTTGTAGCTTGAGAGATGGGTATATATGTAAAACTCAAAAGAAAGAGCCCTGCTTTGTGTTTGTGACAAACTCAGTGGTGTGGTAAGGTTAGTTCATCGGTGGGTATGCTCCTTTTAGCATGTGGGAGGGGCACTAGAATGTGACAGAATGTTGGTTCATAAATGTTGCCTGGCAACCCTGCTTGCATTCTGTATCCTAGTGGCATGGGCAAGGACCAGAGAGCAGCTTCGAGAAAGAATTGTCATGGGACATTACAGTCTCCCAAGATAACTATCTCCAAAAACTTTCAATGACAGCATTTGATTCGCCTAACCAAGTCACAGCCAAATATCTGGAAGTTTGCCTACAGCTTTAACTGGTTACCAAATTCAAGATTACCTAATCATGAGAGAACATCGTCTCTGGACAAACAGTTCAAAGTCTTCTGTTTCTGAATTCTCTCTCCTAACAAGTAATATTATGGACACAAAGATAATAAGACTCACATTTATTCATCAAAAGTTGAGTTTGCCATTGTTGACTTCCTTCAGGATTGTGATAATCCGTTTGTTAGAGTGGACTTATTGATTATTGGATTTCAGTCCATCTCTTTTGAGGCAGCCGCCCAACATTAAATATGTGATATCTTCTAAAAACCCTGCATACACAATGACAGTTCAGCATTTAAACATGTTCCTACTCTGCTCTTCGATTAACTAAGGGATGAACCTGGGAGTTTCCCACAATCATGTGGGAGTCAACTGAGAGGCAATTGTGTGGAGCATGGCAGACCATTTCATCCTCTGATTATGTTGTTATTTGATTATTAAAATAGGACACTAGATAATCCATGATCAGTGGATTGCAGTGACGGGATGTGGCAGGCAATTATTATAGACCATCTTAATATCAATTGTGTAGTTAAAATATTTAAAATAATCACGACAGCATCATTCATGAGCCTGGTTTGGAGCCACCTAGGAAAGTGGATTATGTTACATGAACTCATTATTTGATTATGTAATTAGATAAAACAATGATTATATCGTCCATGACACCTGATCTGGTGCCACAGATCATCTAATTACATAATTAATGAATTTAAATTGACAATCTGTGTTAATCCCCAAGATAATGTAAATATTTGTATACTCATGTAGACAACAATCCTCCATTCCATGAAGAGACCTGTAAAGCTCCCTCTTGTGGAGATAATGTGCAATATCTACACATTTTATGATTCATTGACTCAATTGGTGATGATGACATCCTTCATGAATGGAGTCTGGCCATGCTTCCCTGCCAGTAAAATGCTACATCCCCTATTTATTGTGACAGTTAGCTATTACTAACTTATTTAATTCTTTAAATTATGCAAATGAAGGACAGTGCCATCACCGATTACGGTTAGGGTGCAAATACCTGTCAGGGACAAGGTTAGGAAAGTTGTAGACATGGGCAGAGCGTTTTCTGAATGATCTATGCATCTCCCAGAGTATGAGGGATGCTGGGTGATTGAGTCCAGAATGATGCACGGTGCCCTCCGAGAAGTACAAGGACTTCATCAAGGCCGGCACGGTGGTCTGGGTGTTGACTACCTGCTCTTCCTCCACATCTTCACACCGGTTGTGATCTGCCATGAGAAGAAGGAGTGGCACTAGGAGGTCGGCACCATCACCGAGACCTGGCAAAAGGATGACGACTCAGAACACGGAGGAACATCTCTCTCTCAGCTATGCTGGTGATGCCCCTGCTGTATCCATCTTTTCAGCTGTTATCAACATTGTGGCTACTACTGCTGACAGAATCGGGCCCATTATCTCACGTCCTGCCACAACACAACAGAGATTCAGGCGCTTGTGATGAGTTCAAGCCAACAGAATTCATCACGCAAGACAGTATGATTATCTGACGATTAACTGATGGCATTTTAAAATTGTGTGATGACAGCATACAGTTTCATACCTGGCAAGTCTGCCCAGGAATTGATGTTACAAAAAAAGGTCAACGGCTTACATATTTAAAGATGTAATTATTAAATTCTTTCATTATATAATCTGTGATCCCTGAAGTTTGGCGTCACCTTGTGTGACTCAAGTGTGACAGACTATCTAAATATCTGATTATTTCATTCTTCAAATCTGTCTATTTCTACTCCAGGAAGAGTGTAGTCTTGATCCACCAAGTTGGTGTTAAATTGTATCTTGTGAATTCTTTCTTTCTTTCTTCCTTTCCTTATTTAAATCAATGTTGATATCATTTTGTTATCTCTCTAAGGGTGAATTATGAGAAACTTTCTCTTTATTCATTCATTTTTTGTTCAAATCTAAGATTAAGAACTCAATGTCTATTCAGTATTGAGCAATCATTTAGGCCTCACGCATAAAACACCATCCACTTGTTTAATGTTTATTCATTTTATGATGAAAATCTGTCATTATGTATTCAGTGATCACTGGAGTTTTGAGCCTCCTTAGGGGAGACCGTTGTACCAGACCATCACATAATCTAATACTACACTTGCTTCTTTAACTGTTAAACTAGGAAATTAGGTAATAATTCATCATTTAATTGACGTATTTACAAGACAGGTAATGTTATGGACCCTAAGTCCCTGTTGGAGTCAGATTGTGGGAGTTGATGATGTAATATCATCTCTTTACTTCATCATTTAGCTGTGTAAATAGATCTTTACATCAGCGATAGGTTTAGGACTTTGGTGCCATCTCGTCAGTGTTACTATAAAAGGCCCACTAATTAATTATCAATTTAATTTTTTAAAAACATCATTATTCCAGGAAGAGATCATTCTGACTACTCCATGTGGGATTTAAGTGTGCACCACCATGTCATTTTTCAATCATTTTTTCATTATATATTAATTATTTCAATCGATGAAGATGTTGTTCTTCTTGACGGGAGTCGGGCCATTCCTCCATGGGAGTTAATCACGTGGCATTCTTTAATCATCTAAGTACTACTTCCTTGACAATCACTGGAGCATGGTTCCATCTTTTGAAAGTTAAGTATGGAGGACTATCCAATTTTTAACTTACTTGATTGCGTAAGTAATGATGGTGTCATCCCTCATGTGGCTGTTGTGGGATTGACAGAGCAGGAGATCGGTACCAGAAGCAGTGCCCAGAGAATGGGGGACACTGCCTTATGCACTGATTACTGATTACGTAATAGTAGATTTTTAACAATCGAATGATTACACGATTTTAAAAAACTGTACTGTTTCGCATCATCAGTTTCTGAGAGGTTGCAACAGAACTGACCCATGAAGGACACAGTGACCACCTATTTTAAAAATGGAATAACTGAATAATCTCCTGATCAGGGAATCTCATCTAATGAACTCTGTCGGGCTGATAACATGACACACCACCAACAATTAATCACTCTAAATAACCATATTAGAAAGCAGGATACAGGACTTAATAGAGAAAAGTCAATTGAGGAATCCAAAATGACTGAAAGAAACATAAGACACTGCTCAAAATCCTTAATCATCAGCCTAATGCAAATCTACACAACTCTGAGAAACCATGGGGTCAAGCTCCTCTAATGGTAAGAGGATGAAGAGGAATTTATTTTACTTTCAAGAAAGGGAAAAGGATGATGGTAGAGGCGATTAACTGTATTGTTTCCATTTAGAAATTAGCAAATTGAAGCATAGAAAACAGGTTTAAAATACTCATCACTGTACTTGAATGGCACAATGATGCTTTCGTTTTCATGCTTATGTCACTATAGGCATGTTGTAGCTTGAGAGACGGTTAAATATGTAGAACTCAAAAGAAAGAGCCCTGCTTTGTTTTTGTGGGAAACTCAGTGAGGCTGTAAGGTTAGTTCATCGGTGGGTATACTCCTTTAAGCCTGTGGGAGGGGCACTAGAATGTGACAGAATGTTGGTTCATGAATGTAGCCTGGCAACCCTGCTTGCATTCTGTATCCTGGTATCATGGGCCAAGGACGAGAGAGCAGCTTCGAGAAAGAGTTATCTTGGGACATTACAGTCTCCCAAGATAACTATCTCCTAAAACTTTTCATGACAGCATTTGATTCGCCTAACCAAGTCATAGCCATACCTCTGGAAGTTTGCCTACGGCTTTTACTGGTTACCAAATGCAAGTTTACCTCATCAGAGGACATAGGCTTTGGAGAAACAGTTCAGAGACTTCTGTTTATGAATACTCTCTCTCCTCAGAAGTAAAACTATGGAACAAAAGATAATATACTCACGATTATTCATCAAAAAGGTGAGTTTGACATTGTTGAATTCCTTCAGGAAGGTGATAATCCGTTTGTTAGAGTAGACTTAGCGATTGTTAGATTTCAGTCCATCTCTTTTGAGGCAGCCGTCCAACATTAAATATGTGATATCTTCTAAAAACCCTGCATACACAATGAGAGTTCAGCATTTAAACATGTTACTACTCTGTTCTGCGATTAAATAAGGGATGAAACTTGGAATTTCCCACAATCATGTGGGAGTAAACTGAGACTCAATTGTGTGGAGCATGGCAGACCATTTCATCCTCTGGTTATGTTGTTATTTGTTTATTAAAATTGGACATTAGATAATCCATGATCAGTGGATTGTGGTGACGCGATGTGGGAGGCAATTATTATAGACCATCTTAATATCAATTATGTAGTTAAAATATTTAAATTAATCACGACAGCATCGTTCATGAGCCTGGTTTGGAGCCACCTTAGGGAAGTGGATGATGTTACATGAACTCATTATTTGATTATTTAGTTATATAAAACAATGATTTTTTCGTCCATGACACCTGGAATCTGGTGCCACAGATCACCTAATTACGTAATTAATTACTTTAAACTGACACTCTGTGTTAATCCCCAGGATAATGTAAATATTTGTATAAGTATGTAAACAACAATCCTCCATTACATGAAGAAACCTGTAAAGCTCCCTCTTGTGGAGATAATGTGCAATATCTACACATTTTATGATTCATTGACTCAATTGGTGATGATGACATCCTTCATGAATGGAGTCTGGCCATGCTTCCCTGCCAGTAAAATGCTACATCCCCTATTTATTGTGACAGTTAGCTATTACTAATTTATTTAATTCTTTAAATTATGCAAACGAAGGACAGTGCCATCACCGATTACGGTTAGGGTGCAAATACCTGTCAGGGACAAGGTTAGGAAAGTTGTAGACATGGGCAGAGCGTTTTCTGAATGATCTATGCATCTCCCAGAGTACGAGGGATGGTGGGTGATTGAGTCCAGAATGTTGCACGGTGCCCTCCGAGAAGTACAAGGACTTCATCAAGGCCGGCACGGTGGTCTGGGTGTTGACTACCTGCTCTTCCTCCACATCTTCACACCGGTTGTGATCTGCCATGAGAAGAAGGAGTGGCACTAGGAGGTCGGCACCATCACCGAGACCTGGCAAAAGGATGACGACTCAGAACACGGAGGAACATCTCTCTCTCTCAGCTATGCTGGTGATGCCCCTGCTGTAGCCATCTTTTCAGCTGTTATCAACATTGTGGCTACTACTGCTATGCCAGAATTGGGCCCATTATCTCACGTCCTGCCACAACACAACAGAGATTCAGGCGCTTGTGATGAGTTCAAGCCACTTCATCACGCAAGACAGTATGATTATCTGACGATTAACTGATGGCATTTTAAAATTGTGTGATGACAGCATACAGTTTCATACCTGGCAAGTCTGCCCAGGAATTGATGTTACAAAAAAAGGTCAACGGCTTACATATTTAAAGATGTAATTATTAAATTCTTTCATTATATAATCTGTGATCCCTGAAGTTTGGCGTCACCTTGTGTGACTCAAGTGTGACAGACTAAATATCTGATTATTTCATTCTTCAAATCTGTCTATTTCTACTCCAGGAAGAGTGTAGTCTTGATCCACCAAGTTGGTGTTAAATTGTATCTTGTGAATTCTTTCTTTCTTTCTTCCTTTCCTTATTTAAATCAATGTTGATATCATTTTGTTATCTCTCTAAGGGTGAATTATGAGAAACTTTCTCTTTATTCATTCATTTTTTGTTCAAATCTAAGATTAAGAACTCAATGTCTATTCAGTATTGAGCAATCATTTAGGCCTCACGCATAAAACACCATCCACTTGTTTAATGTTTATTCATTTTATGATGAAAATCTGTCATTATGTATTCAGTGATCACTGGAGTTTTGAGCCTCCTTAGGGGAGACCGTTGTACCAGACCATCACATAATCTAATACTACACTTGCTTCTTTAACTGTTAAACTAGGAAATTAGGTAATAATTCATCATTTAATTGACGTATTTACAAGACAGGTAATGTTATGGACCCTAAGTCCCTGTTGGAGTCAGATTGTGGGAGTTGATGATGTAATATCATCTCTTTACTTCATCATTTAGCTGTGTAAATAGATCTTTACATCAGCGATAGGTTTAGGACTTTGGTGCCATCTCGTCAGTGTTACTATAAAAGGCCCACTAATTAATTATCAATTTAATTTTTTAAAAACATCATTATTCCAGGAAGAGATCATTCTGACTACTCCATGTGGGATTTAAGTGTGCACCACCATGTCATTTTTCAATCATTTTTTCATTATATATTAATTATTTCAATCGATGAAGATGTTGTTCTTCTTGACGGGAGTCGGGCCATTCCTCCATGGGAGTTAATCACGTGGCATTCTTTAATCATCTAAGTACTACTTCCTTGACAATCACTGGAGCATGGTTCCATCTTTTGAAAGTTAAGTATGGAGGACTATCCAATTTTTAACTTACTTGATTGCGTAAGTAATGATGGTGTCATCCCTCATGTGGCTGTTGTGGGATTGACAGAGCAGGAGATCGGTACCAGAAGCAGTGCCCAGAGAATGGGGGACACTGCCTTATGCACTGATTACTGATTACGTAATAGTAGATTTTTAACAATCGAATGATTACACGATTTTAAAAAACTGTACTGTTTCGCATCATCAGTTTCTGAGAGGTTGCAACAGAACTGACCCATGAAGGACACAGTGACCACCTATTTTAAAAATGGAATAACTGAATAATCTCCTGATCAGGGAATCTCATCTAATGAACTCTGTCGGGCTGATAACATGACACACCACCAACAATTAATCACTCTAAATAACCATATTAGAAAGCAGGATACAGGACTTAGTAGAGAACAGTCAATTGAGGAATCCAAAATGACTGAAAGAAACATAAGACACTGCTCAAAATCCTTAATCATCAGCCTAATGCAAATCTACACAACTCTGAGAAACCATGGGGTCAAGCTCCTCTAATGGTAAGAGGATGAAGAGGAATTTATTTTATTTTCAAGAAAGGGAAAAGGGTGATGGTCGAGGCGATTAACTGTATTGTTTCCATTTAGAAATTAGCAAATTGAAGCATAGAAAACAGGTTTAAAATACTCATCACTGTACTTGAATGGCACAATGATGCTTTCGTTTTCATGCTTATGTCACTATAGGCATGTTGTAGCTTGAGAGACGGGTAAATATGTAGAACTCAAAAGAAAGAGCCCTGCTTTGTTTTTGTGGGAAACTCAGTGAGGCTGTAAGGTTAGTTCATCGGTGGGTATACTCCTTTAAGCCTGTGGGAGGGGCACTAGAATGTGACAGAATGTTGGTTCATAAATGTAGCCTGGCAACCCTGCTTGCATTCTGTATCCTGGTATCATGGGCCAAGGACGAGAGAGCAGCTTCGAGAAAGAGTTATCTTGGGACATTACAGTCTCCCAAGATAACTATCTCCTAAAACTTTTCATGACAGCATTTGATTCGCCTAACCAAGTCATAGCCATACCTCTGGAAGTTTGCCTACGGCTTTTACTGGTTACCAAATGCAAGTTTACCTCATCAGAGGACATAGGCTGTGGAGAAACAGTTCAGAGACTTCTGTTTATGAATACTCTCTTTCCTCAGAAGTAAAACTATGGAACAAAAGATAATATACTCACGATTATTCATCAAAAAGGTGAGTTTGACATTGTTGAATTCCTTCAGGAAGGTGATAATCCGTTTGTTAGAGTAGACTTAGCGATTGTTAGATTTCAGTCCATCTCTTTTGAGGCAGCCGTCCAACATTAAATATGTGATATCTTCTAAAAATCCTGCATACACAATGAGAGTTCAGCATTTAAACATGTTACTACTCTGCTCTGCGATTAAATAAGGGATTAAACTTGGAATTTCCCACAATCATGTGGGAGTCAACTGAGACTCAATTGTGTGGAGCATGGCAGACCATTTCATCCTCTGGTTATGTTGTTATTTGTTTATTAAAATTGGACATTAGATAATCCATGATCAGTGGATTGTGGTGACGCGATGTGGGAGGCAATTATTATAGACCATCTTAATATCAATTATGTAGTTAAAATATTTAAATTAATCACGACAGCATCGTTCATGAGCCTGGTTTGGAGCCACCTTAGGGAAGTGGATGATGTTACATGAACTCATTATTTGATTGTTTAGTTATATAAAACAATGATTTTATCGTCCATGACACCTGGAATCTGGTGCCACAGATCACCTAATTACGTAATTAATTACTTTAAACTGACAATCTGTGTTAATCCCCAGGATAATGTAAATATTTATATAGTTATGTAAACAACAATCCTCCATTCCATGAAGAGACCTGTAAAGCTCCCTCTTGTGGAGATAATGTGCAATATCTACACATATTATGATTCATTGACTCAATTGGTGATGATGACAACCTTCATGAATGGAGTCTGGCCATGCTTCCCTGCCAGTAAAATGCTACATCCCCTATTTATTGTGACAGTTAGCTATTACTAACTTATTTAATTCTTTAAATTATGCAAACAAAGGACAGTGCCATCACCGATTACGGTTAGGGTGCAAATACCTGTCAGGGACAAGGTTAGGAATGTTGTAGACATGGGCAGAGCGTTTTCTGAATGATCTATGCATCTCCCAGAGTACGAGGGATGGTGGGTGATTGAGTCCAGAATGTTGCACGGTGCCCTCCGAGAAGTACAAGGACTTCATCAAGGCCGGCACGGTGGTCTGGGTGTTGACTACCTGCTCTTCCTCCACATCTTCACACCGGTTGTGATCTGCCATGAGAAGAAGGAGTGGCACTAGGAGGTCGGCACCATCACCGAGACCTGGCAAAAGGATGACGACTCAGAACACGGAGGAACATCTCTCTCTCTCAGCTATGCTGGTGATGCCCCTGCTGTAGCCATCTTTTCAGCTGTTATCAACATTGTGGCTACTACTGCTATGACAGAATTGGGCCCATTATCTCACGTCCTGCCACAACACAACAGACATTCAGGCGCTTGTGATGAGTTCAAGCCAATTCATCACGCAAGACAGTATGATTATCTGACGATTAACTGATGGCATTTTAAAATTGTGTGATGACAGCATACAGTTTCATACCTGGCAAGTCTGCCCAGGAATTGATGTTACAAAAAAAGGTCAACGGCTTACATATTTAAAGATGTAATTATTAAATTCATTCATTATATAATCTGTGATCCCTGAAGTTTGGCGCCACCTTGAGTGACACAAGTGTGACAGACTATCTAAATATCTGATTATTTCATTCTTCAAATCTGTCTTTTTCTACTCCAGGAAGAGTGTAGTCTTGATCCACCATGTTGGTGTTAAATTGTATCTTGTGAATTCTTTCTTTATTTCTTCCTTTCCTTATTTAAATCAATGTTGATATCATTTTGTTATCTCTCTAAGGGTGAATTATGAGAAACTTTCTCTTTATTCATTCATTTTTCGTTCAAATCTAAGATTAAGAACTCAATGTCTATTCAGTATTGAGCAATCATTTAGGCCTCACGCATAAAACACCATCCACTTGTTTAATGTTTATTCATTTTATGATGAAAATCTGTCATTATGTATTCAGTGATCACTGGAGTTTTGAGCCTCCTTAGGGGAGACCGTTGTACCAGACCATCACATAATCTAATACTACACTTGCTTCTTTAACTGTTAAACTAGGAAATTAGGTAATAATTCATCATTTAATTGACGTATTTACAAGACAGGTAATGTTATGGACCCTAAGTCCCTTTTGGAGTCAGATTGTGGGAGTTGATGATGTAATATCATCTCATTACTTCATCATTTAGCTGTGTAAATAGATCTTTACATCAGCGATAGGTTTAGGACTTTGGTGCCATCTCGTCAGTGTTACTATAAAAGGCCCACTAATTAATTATCAATTTAATCTTTTAAAAACATCATTATTCCAGGAAGAGATCATTCTGACTACTCCATGTGGGATGTAACTGTGCACCACCATGTCATTTTTCAATCATTTTTTCATTATATATTAATTATTTCAATCGATGAAGATGTTGTTCTTCTTGACGGGAGTCGGGCCATTCCTCCATGGGAGTTAATCACGTGGCATTATTTAATCATCTAAGTACTACTTCCTTGACAATCACTGGAGTATGGTTCCATCTTTTGAAAGTTAAGTATGGAGGACTATCCAATTTTTAACTTACTTGATTGTGTAAGTAATGATGGTGTCATCCCTCATGTGGCTGTTGTGGGATTGACAGAGCAGGAGATCGGTACCAGAAGCAGTGCCCAGAGAATGGGGGACACTGCCTTATGCACTGATTACTGATTACGTAATAGTAGATTTTTAACAATCGAATGATTACACGATTTTAAAAAACTGTACTGTTTCGCATCATCAGTTTCTGAGAGGTTGCAACAGAACTGACCCATGAAGGACACAGTGACCACCTATTTTAAAAATGGAATAACTGAATAATCTCCTGATCAGGGAATCTCATCTAATGAACACTGTCGGGCTGATAACATGACACACCACCAACAATTAATCACTCTAAATAACCATATTAGAAAGCAGGATACAGGACTTAATAGAGAAAAGTCAATTGCGGAATCCAAAATGACTGAAAGAAACATAAGACACTGCTCAAAATCCTTAATCATCAGCCTAATGCAAATCTACACAACTCTGAGAAACCATGGGGTCAAGCTCCTCTAATGGTAAGAGGATGAAGAGGAATTTATTTTATTTTCAATAAAGGGAAAAGGATGATGGTAGAGGCGATTAACTGTATTGTTTCCATTTAGAAATTAGCAAATTGAAGCATAGAAAACAGGTTTAAAATACTCATCACTGTACTTGAATGGCACAATGGTGCTTTCGTTTTCATGCTTATGTCACTATAGGCATGTTGTAGCTTGAGAGACGGGTAAATATGTAGAACTCAAAAGAAAGAGCCCTGCTTTGTTTTTGTGAGAAACTCAGTGAGGCTGTAAGGTTAGTTCATCGGTGGGTATACTCCTTTAAGCCTGTGGGAGGGGCACTAGAATGTGACAGAATGTTGGTTCATAAATGTAGCCTGGCAACCCTGCTTGCATTCTGTATCCTGGTATCATGGGCCAAGGATGAGAGAGCAGCTTCGAGAAAGAGTTATCTTGGGACATTACAGTCTCCCAAGATAACTGTCTCCTAAAACTTTTCATGACAGCATTTGATTCGCCTAACCAAGTCATAGCCATACCTCTGGAAGTTTGCCTACGGCTTTTACTGGTTACCAAATGCAAGTTTACCTCATCAGAGGACATAGGCTGTGGAGAAACAGTTCAGAGACTTCTGTTTATGAATACTCTCTCTCCTCAGAAGTAAAACTATGGAACAAAAGATAATAAGACTCACGATTATTCATCAAAAAGGTGAGTTTGACATTGTTGAATTCCTTCAGGAAGGTGATAATCCGTTTGTTAGAGTAGACTTAGCGATTGTTAGATTTCAGTCCATCTCTTTTGAGGCAGCCGTCCAACATTAAATATGTGATATCTTCTAAAAACCCTGCATACACAATGAGAGTTCAGCATTTAAACATTTTATTACTCAACTGTGAGATTAAATAAGGGATGAAACTTGGAATTTCCCACAATCATGTGGGAGTCAACTGACACTCAATTGTGTGGAGCATGGCAGACCATTTCATCCTCTGGTTATGTTGTTATTTGTTTATTAAAATTGGACATTAGATAATCCATGATCAGTGCATTGTGGTGCCACGATGTGGGAGGCAATTATTATAGACCATCTTAATATCAATTACGTAGCTAAAATATTTAAATTAATCACGACAGCATCGTTCATGAGCCTGGTATGGAGCCACCTTAGGGAAGTGGATGATGCTACATGAACTCATTATTTGATTATTTAGTTATATAAAACAATGTTTTTATCGTCCATGACACCTGGAATTTGGAGCCAGAGATCACCTAATTACAGAATTGAATTACTTTAAATTGACAATTTGTGTTAATACCCCAGATAATGTAAATATTTCTATAGTTATGTAAACAACAATCCTCCATTCCATGAACCTTAAAGCTCCCTCTTGTGGAGATAATGTGCAATATCATCACATTTTAGGATTCATTGTTTCAGTTGGTGATGATGGCATCCTTCATGACTGCAGTCTGGCCATGCTTCCCTGCCAGTTAAATGCTACATCACCAATTTATTGTGACAGTTAGCTATTACTGACTTATTAATTCTTTAAATTATGCAAACGAAGGACATTGCCATCACCGATTACCATTAGGGTGCAAATATCTGTCAGGGACAAGGTTAGGAAAGTTGTAGACATGGGCAGAGCATTTTCTGAATGATCTATGCATCTCCCAGGGGACGAGGGATACTAAATGATTGAGTCCAGAATGTTGCATGGTGCCCTCCGAGAAGTACCAGGACTTCACCAAGGCCGGCACGGTGGACTGGGTGTTGACTACCTGCTCTTCCTCCACATCTTCATTCACATCAGTTGTGATCTGCCATGAGAAGAAGTAGTGGCACAAGGAGATCGGCACCATCACCGAGACCTCGCAAAAGGATGACGACCCAGAACCCGGAGGACACCCCCCGCGCTGGGCCCCGCTGGCCCTTTTCGCTGTCACTTGTGGCCTGCGATTGGGCCAATTACCTCAGTTCCTACCACAAAACAACAGAGATTCAGGCACTGGTGAGGAGTACAAGCCAAACAGAATTCACCACGCAAGACAGTATGATTATCTGAAGATTAACTGATGGCATTTTAAAATTCCGTGATGACACCATACTTTTTCATACCTGGCCAGTCTGCCCATGAATTGATGATACAAAAAAGGTCAACGACTTACATACTTTAAAGATGTAATTATTAAATTGTTTCATTATATAATCTGTGAACCCTGAAGTTTGGGGCCACCTTGTGTGACTCAAGCGTGACAGATTATCAAAATATATGATTATTTCACTATTCAAATCTGTCTTTTTCTACTCCAGGAAGAGTGGAGTCTGGATCCACCATGTTGGTGTTAAATTGTCTCTTGTGAATTTCATTATTTCTTGATTTCCATTTAAATCAATGTTGATATCATTTTGTTATCTCTCCAGGGGTGAATTATGAGAAATTTTGTATTTATTCATTCATTTTTTGTTCAAATCTAAGATTAAGAACTCAATGTCTTTTCAGTATTGAGCAATCTTTTAGGCTTCACGCATAAAACACCATCCACTTGTTTAATGTTTACTCATTTGATTATGAAAATCTGTCATTATGTATTCAGTGATCACTGGAGTTTTGAGCCTCCTTAGGGGAGTCCATCGTGCCAGACCATCACATAATCTAATACTACACTTACTCCTTTAACTGTTAAACTAGGAAATTAGATAATAATTCATCATTTAATTGACGTATTTACAATACAGGTAATGTTATGGACCATAAGTCCCTTTTGGAGTCAGATTGTGGGAGTTGATGATGTAATATCATCTCATTACTTCATCATTTAGCTGTGTAAATAGATCTTTACATCAGCGATAGGTTTAGGACTTTGGTGCCATCTCGTCAGTGTTACTATAAAAGGCCCACTAATTAATTATCAATTTAATTTTTTAAAAACATCATTATTCCAGGAAGAGATCATTCTGACTACTCCATGTGGGATGTAAGTGTGCACCACCATGTCATTTTTCAATCATTTTTTCATTATATATTAATTATTTCAATCGATGAAGATGTTGTTCTTCTTGACGGGAGTCGGGCCATTCCTCCATGGGAGTTAATCACGTGGCATTATTTAATCATCTAAGTACTACTTCCTTGACAATCACTGGAGTATGGTTCCATCTTTTGAAAGTTAAGTATGGAGGACTATCCAATTTTTAACTTACTTGATTGCGTAAGTAATGATGGTGTCATCCCTCATGTGGCTGTTGTGGGATTGACAGAGCAGGAGATCGGTACCAGAAGCAGTGCCCAGAGAATGGGGGACACTGCCTCATGCAGTGATTTCTGATTACGTAATAGTAGATTTTTAACAATCGAATGATTACACGATTTTTAAAAACTGTACTGTTTCGCATCATCAGTTTCTGAGAGGTTGCAATAGAACAGACCCATGAAGGACACAGTGACCACCTATTTTAAAAATGGAATAACTGAATAATCTCCTGATCAGGGAATCTCATCTAATGAACTCTGTCGGGCTGATAACATGACACACCACCAACAATTAATCACTCTAAATAACCATATTAGAAAGCAGGATACAGGACTTAGTAGAGAACAGTCAATTGAGGAATCCAAAATGACTGAAAGAAACATAAGACACTGCTCAAAATCCTTAATCATCAGCCTAATGCAAATCTACACAACTCTGAGAAACCATGGGGTCAAGCTCCTCTAATGGTAAGAGGATGAAGAGGAATTTATTTTATTTTCAAGAAAGGGAAAAGGGTTATGGTAGAGGCGATTAACTGTATTGTTTCCATTCTAGAAATTAGCAAATTGAAGCATAGAAAACAGGTTTAAAATACTCATCACTGTACTTGAATGGCACAATGATGCTTTCGTTTTCATGCTTATGTCTCTATAGGCATGTTGTAGCTTGAGAGACGGGTAAATATGTAGAACTCAAAAGAAAGAGCCCTGCTTTGTTTTTGTGGGAAACTCAGTGAGGCTGTAAGGTTAGTTCATCGGTGGGTATACTCCTTTAAGCCTGTGGGAGGGGCACTAGAATGTGACAGAATGTTGGTTCATAAATGTAGCCTGGCAACCCTGCTTGCATTCTGTATCCTGGTATCATGGGCCAAGGACGAGAGAGCAGCTTCGAGAAAGAGTTATCTTGGGACATTACAGTCTCCCAAGATAACTATCTCCTAAAACTTTTCATGACAGCATTTGATTCGCCTAACCAAGTCATAGCCATACCTCTGGAAGTTTGCCTACGGCTTTTACTGGTTACCAAATGCAAGATTACCTCATCAGAGGACATAGGCTGTGGAGAAACAGTTCAGAGACTTCTGTTTATGAATACTCTCTTTCCTCAGAAGTAAAACTATGGAACAAAAGATAATAAGACTCACGATTATTCATCAAAAAGGTGAGTTTGACATTGTTGATTTCCTTCAGGAAGGTGATAATCCGTTTGTTAGAGTAGACTTAGCGATTGTTAGATTTCAGTCCATCTCTTTTGAGGCAGCCGTCCAACATTAAATATGTGATATCTTCTAAAAACCCTGCATACACAATGAGAGTTCAGCATTTAAACATGTTACTACTCTGCTCTGCGATTAAATAAGGGATGAAATTTGGAATTTCCCACAATCATGTGGGAGTCAACTGAGACTCAATTGTGTGGAGCATGGCAGACCATTTCATCCTCTGGTTATGTTGTTATTTGTTTATTAAAATTGGACATTAGATAATCCATGATCAGTGGATTGTGGTGACGCGATGTGGGAGGCAATTATTATAGACCATCTTAATATCAATTATGTAGTTAAAATATTTAAATTAATCACGACAGCATCGTTCATGAGCCTGGTTTGGAGCCACCTTAGGGAAGTGGATGATGTTACATGAACTCATTATTTGATTATTTAGTTATATAAAACAATGATTTTATCGTCCATGACACCTGGAATCTGGTGCCACAGATCACCTAATTACATAATTAATTACTTTAAACTGACAATCTGTGTTAATCCCCAGGATAATGTAAATATTTGTATAGTTATGTAAACAACAATCCTCCATTCCATGAAGAGACCTGTAAAGCTCCCTCTTGTGGAGATAATGTGCAATATCTACACATTTTATGATTCATTGACTCAATTGGTGATGATGACACCCTTCATGAATGGAGTCTGGCCATGCTTCCCGGCCAGTAAAATGCTACATCCCCTATTTATTGTGACAGTTAGCTATTACTAACTTATTTAATTCTTTACATTATGCAAACGAAGGACAGTGCCATCACCGATTACGGTTAGGGTGCAAATACCTGTCAGGGACAAGGTTAGGAAAGTTGTAGACATGGGCAGAGCGTTTTCTGAATGATCTATGCATCTCCCAGAGTACGAGGGATGCTGGGTGATTGAGTCCAGAATGTTGCACGGTGCCCTCCGAGAAGTACAAGGACTTCATCAAGGCCGGCATGGTGGTCTGGGTGTTGACTACCTGCTCTTCCTCCACATCTTCACACCGGTTGTGATCTGCCATGAGAAGAAGGAGTGGCACTAGGAGGTCGGCACCATCACCGAGACCTGGCAAAAGGATGACGACTCAGAACACGGAGGAACATCTCTCTCTCTCTCCAGCTATGCTGGTGATGCCCCTGCTGTAGCCATCTTTTCAGCTGTTATCAACATTGTGGCTACTACTGCTATGACAGAATTGGGCCCATTATCTCACATCCTGCCACAACACCACAGACATTCAGGCGCTTGTGATGAGTTCAAGCCAATTCATCACGCAAGACAGTATGATTATCTGACGATTAACTGATGGCATTTTAAAATTGTGTGATGACAGCATACAGTTTCATACCTGGCAAGTCTGCCCAGGAATTGATGTTACAAAAAAAGGTCAACGGCTTACATATTTAAAGATGTAATTATTAAATTCTTTCATTATATAATCTGTGATCCCTGAAGTTTGGCGCCACCTTGTGTGACTCAAGTGTGACAGACTATCTAAATATCTGATTATTTCATTCTTCAAATCTGTCTTTTTCTACTCCAGGAAGAGTGTAGTCTTGATCCACCATGTTGGTGTTAAATTGTATCTTGTGAATTCTTTCTTTCTTTCTTCCTTTCCTTATTTAAATCAATGTTGATATCATTTTGTTATCTCTCTAAGGGTGAATTATGAGAAACTTTCTCTTTATTCATTCATTTTTTTGTTCAAATCTAAGATTAAGAACTCAATGTCTATTCAGTATTGAGCAATCATTTAGGCCTCATGCATAAAACACCATCCACTTGTTTAATGTTTATTCATTTAATTATGAAAATCTGTCATTATGTATTCAGTGATCACTGGAGTTTTGAGCCTCCTTAGGGGAGACCGTTGTACCAGACCATCACATAATCTAATACTACACTTGCTTCTTTAACTGTTAAACTAGGAAATTAGGTAATAATTCATCATTTAATTGACATATTTACAATACAGGTAATGTTATGGACCATAAGTCCCTTTTGGAGTCAGATTGTGGGAGTTGATGATGTAATATCATCTCATTACTTCATCATTTAGCTGTGTAAATAGATCTTTACATCAGCGATAGGTTTAGGACTTTGGTGCCATCTCGTCAGTGTTACTATAAAAGGCCCACTAATTAATTATCAATTTAATTTTTTAAAAACATCATTATTCCAGGAAGAGACCATTCTGACTACTCCATGTGGGATTTAAGTGTGCACCACCATGTCATTTTTCAATCATTTTTCTTTATATATTTATTATTTCAATCGATGAAGATGTTGTTCTTCTTGACGGGAGTCGGGCCATTCCTCCATGGGAGATAATCACGTGGCAGTATTTAATCATCTAAGTACTACTTCCTTGACAATCACTGGAGTATGGTTCCATCTTTTGAAAGTTAAGTATGGAGGACTATCCAATTTTTAACTTACTTGATTGCGTAAGTAATGATGGTGTCATCCCTCATGTGGCTGTTGTGGGATTGACAGAGCAGGAGATCGGTACCAGAAGCAGTGCCCAGAGAATGGGGGACACTGCCTCATGCAGTGATTTCTGATTACGTAATAGTAGATTTTTAACAATCGAATGATTACACGATTTTTAAAAACTGTACTGTTTCGCATCATCAGTTTCTGAGAGGTTGCAATAGAACAGACCCATGAAGGACACAGTGACCACCTATTTTAAAAATGGAATAACTGAATAATCTCCTAATCAGAGAATCTCATCTAATGAACTCTGTCGGGCTGATAACATGACACACCACCAACAATTAATCACTCTAAATAACCATATTAGAAAGCAGGATACAGGACTTAATAGAGAAAAGTCAATTGAGGAATCCAAAATGACTGAAAGAAACATAAGACACTGCTCAAAATCCTTAATCATCAGCCTAATGCAAATCTACACAACTCTGAGAAACCATGGGGTCAAGCTCCTCTAATGGTAAGAGGATGAAGAGGAATTTATTTTATTTTCAAGAAAGGGAAAAGGATTATGGTAGAGGCGATTAACTGTATTGTTTCCATTCTAGAAATTAGCAAATTGAAGCATAGAAAACAGGTTTAAAATACTCATCATTGTACTTGAATGGCACAATGATGCTTTCGTTTTCATGCTTATGTCACTATAGGCATGTTGTAGCTTGAGAGACGGGTAAATATGTAGAACTCAAAAGAAAGAGCCCTGCTTTGTTTTTGTGGGAAACTCAGTGAGGCTGTAAGGTTAGTTCATCGGTGGGTATACTCCTTTAAGCCTGTGGGAGGGGCACTAGAATGTGACAGAATGTTGGTTCATAAATGTAGCCTGGCAACCCTGCTTGCATTCTGTATCCTGGTATCATGGGCCAAGGACGAGAGAGCAGCTTCGAGAAAGAGTTATCTTGGGACATTACAGTCTCCCAAGATAACTATTTCCTAAAACTTTTCATGACAGCATTTGATTCGCCTAACCAAGTCATAGCCATACCTCTGGAAGTTTGCCTACGGCTTTTACTGGTTACCAAATGCAAGATTACCTCATCAGAGGACATAGGCTGTGGAGAAACAGTTCAGAGACTTCTGTTTATGAATACTCTCTCTCCTCAGAAGTAAAACTATGGAACAAAAGATAATAAGACTCACGATTATTCATCAAAAAGGTGAGTTTGACATTGTTGATTTCCTTCAGGAAGGTGATAATCCGTTTGTTAGAGTAGACTTAGCGATTGTTAGATTTCAGTCCATCTCTTTTGAGGCAGCCGTCCAACATTAAATATGTGATATCTTCTAAAAACCCTGCATACACAATGAGAGTTCAGCATTTAAACATGTTACTACTCTGCTCTGCGATTAAATAAGGGATTAAATTTGGAATTTCCCACAATCATGTGGGAGTCAACTGAGACTCAATTGTGTGGAGCATGGCAGACCATTTCATCCTCTGGTTATGTTGTTATTTGTTTATTAAAATTGGACATTAGATAATCCATGATCAGTGGATTGTGGTGGACGCGATGTGGGAGGCAATTATTATAGACCATCTTAATATCAATTATGTAGTTAAAATATTTAAATTAATCACGACAGCATCGTTCATGAGCCTGGTTTGGAGCCACCTTAGGGAAGTGGATGATGTTACATGAACTCATTATTTGATTGTTTAGTTATATAAAACAATGATTTTATCGTCCATGACACCTGGAATCTGGTGCCACAGATCACCTAATTACGTAATTAATTACTTTAAACTGACAATCTGTGGTAATCCCCAGGATAATGTAAATATTTGTATAGTTATGTAAACAACAATCCTCCATTCCATGAAGAGACCTGTAAAGCTCCCTCTTGTGGAGATAATGTGCAATATCTACACATTTTATGATTCATTGACTCAATTGGTGATGATGACAACCTTCATGAATGGAGTCTGGCCATGCTTCCCTGCCAGTAAAATGCTACATCCCCTATTTATTGTGACAGTTAGCTATTACTAACTTATTTAATTCTTTAAATTATGCAAACAAAGGACAGTGCCATCACCGATTACGGTTAGGGTGCAAATACCTGTCAGGGACAAGGTTAGGAATGTTGTAGACATGGGCAGAGCGTTTTCTGAATGATCTATGCATCTCCCAGAGTACGAGGGATGGTGGGTGATTGAGTCCAGAATGTTGCACGGTGCCCTCCGAGAAGTACAAGGACTTCATCAAGGCCGGCATGGTGGTCTGGGTGTTGACTACCTGCTCTTCCTCCACATCTTCACACCGGTTGTGATCTGCCATGAGAAGAAGGAGTGGCACTAGGAGGTCGGCACCATCACCGAGACCTGGCAAAAGGATGACGACTCAGAACACGGAGGAACATCTCTCTCTCTCAGCTATGCTGGTGATGCCCCTGCTGTAGCCATCTTTTCAGCTGTTATCAACATTGTGGCTACTACTGCTATGCCAGAATTGGGCCCATTATCTCACATCCTGCCACAACACAACAGACATTCAGGCGCTTGTGATGAGTTCAAGCCAATTCATCACGCAAGACAGTATGATTATCTGACGATTAACTGATGGCATTTTAAAATTGTGTGATGACAGCATACAGTTTCATACCTGGCAAGTCTGCCCAGGAATTGATGTTACAAAAAAAGGTCAACGGCTTACATATTTAAAGATGTAATTATTAAATTCATTCATTATATAATCTGTGATCCCTGAAGTTTGGCGCCACCTTGAGTGACACAAGTGTGACAGACTATCTAAATATCTGATTATTTCATTCTTCAAATCTGTCTTTTTCTACTCCAGGAAGAGTGTAGTCTTGATCCACCATGTTGGTGTTAAATTGTATCTTGTGAATTCTTTCTTTATTTCTTCCTTTCCTTATTTAAATCAATGTTGATATCATTTTGTTATCTCTCTAAGGGTGAATTATGAGAAACTTTCTCTTTATTCATTCATTTTTCGTTCAAATCTAAGATTAAGAACTCAATGTCTATTCAGTATTGAGCAATCATTTAGGCCTCACGCATAAAACACCATCCACTTGTTTAATGTTTATTCATTTTATGATGAAAATCTGTCATTATGTATTCAGTGATCACTGGAGTTTTGAGCCTCCTTAGGGGGAGACCGTTGTACCAGACCATCACATAATCTAATACTACACTTGCTTCTTTAACTGTTAAACTAGGAAATTAGGTAATAATTCATCATTTAATTGACGTATTTACAAGACAGGTAATGTTATGGACCCTAAGTCCCTTTTGGAGTCAGATTGTGGGAGTTGATGATGTAATATCATCTCATTACTTCATCATTTAGCTGTGTAAATAGATCTTTACATCAGCGATAGGTTTAGGACTTTGGTGCCATCTCGTCAGTGTTACTATAAAAGGCCCACTAATTAATTATCAATTTAATTTTTAAAAACATCATTATTCCAGGAAGAGATCATTCTGACTACTCCATGTGGGATGTAAGTGTGCACCACCATGTCATTTTTCAATCATTTTTTCATTATATATTAATTATTTCAATCGATGAAGATGTTGTTCTTCTTGACGGGAGTCGGGCCATTCCTCCATGGGAGTTAATCACGTGGCATTATTTAATCATCTAAGTACTACTTCCTTGACAATCACTGGAGCATGGTTCCATCTTTTGAAAGTTAAGTATGGAGGACTATCCAATTTTTAACTTACTTGATTGCGTAAGTAATGATGGTGTCATCCCTCATGTGGCTGTTGTGGGATTGACAGAGCAGGAGATCGGTACCAGAAGCAGTGCCCAGAGAATGGGGGGACACTGCCTCATGCACTGATTACTGATTACGTAATAGTAGATTTTTAACAATCGAATGATTACACGATTTTAAAAAAACTGTACTGTTTCGCATCATCAGTTTCTGAGAGGTTGCAACAGAACTGACCCATGAAGGACACAGTGACCACCTATTTTAAAAATGGAATAACTGAATAATCTCCTGATCAGGGAATCTCATCTAATGAACTCTGTCGGGCTGATAACATGACACACCACCAACAATTAATCACTCTAAATAACCATATTAGAAAGCAGGATACAGGACTTAATAGAGAACAGTCAATTGAGGAATCCAAAATGACTGAAAGAAACATAAGACACTGCTCAAAATCCTTAATCATCAGCCTAATGCAAATCTACACAACTCTGAGAAACCATGGGGTCAAGCTCCTCTAATGGTAAGAGGATGAAGAGGAATTTATTTTATTTTCAAGAAAGGGAAAAAGGATGATGGTAGAGGCGATTAACTGTATTGTTTCCATTTAGAAATTAGCAAATTGAAGAAAAAAAAAAAGTTTTAAAATATTCATCACTGTATTTGAATGACACAATGATGTTTTCTTTTTCATGCGTCGTTTTTATGTCACTATAGGCATGTTGTAGCTTGAGAGACGGGTAAATATGTAGAACTCAAAAGAAAGAGCCCTGCTTTGTTTTTGTGAGAAACTCAGTGAGGCTGTAAGGTTAGTTCATCGGTGGGTATACTCCTTTAAGCCTGTGGGAGGGGCACTAGAATGTGACAGAATGTTGGTTCATAAATGTAGCCTGGCAACCCTGCTTGCATTCTGTATCCTGGTATCATGGGCCAAGGATGAGAGAGCAGCTTCGAAAGAGTTATCTTGGGACATTACAGTCTCCCAAGATAACTGTCTCCTAAAACTTTTCATGACAGCATTTGATTCGCCTAACCAAGTCATAGCCATACCTCTGGAAGTTTGCCTACGGCTTTTACTGGTTACCAAATGCAAGTTTACCTCATCAGAGGACAAAGGCTGTGGAGAAACAGTTCAGAGACTTCTGTTTATGAATACTCTCTTCCTCAGAAGTAAAACTATGGAACAAAAGATAATAAGACTCACGATTATTCATCAAAAAGGTTAGTTTGACATTGTTGAATTCCTTCAGGAAGGTGATAATCCGTTTGTTAGAGTAGACTTAGCGATTGTTAGATTTCAGTCCATCTCTTTTGAGGCAGCCGTCCAACATTAAATATGTGATATCTTCTAAAAACCCTGCATACACAATGAGAGTTCAGCATTTAAACATTTTACTACTCAACTGTGAGATTAAATAAGGGATGAAACTTGGAATTTCCCACAATCATGTGGGAGTCAACTGACACTCAATTGTGTGGAGCATGGCAGACCATTTCATCCTCTGGTTATGTTGTTATTTGTTTATTAAAATGGACATTAGATAATCCATGATCAGTGCATTGTGGATTCCACGATATGGCACGCAATTATTATAGACCATCTAATTATGAATTACGTAGCTAAAATATTTAAATTAATCACGACAGCATCGTTCATGAGCCTGGTATGGAGCCACCTTAGGGTAGTGGATGATGCTACATGAACTCATTATTTGATTATTTAGTTATATAAAACAATGTTTATATCATCCATAACACCTGGAATCTGGTGCCACAGATCACCTAATTACAGAATTGAAGTATAAAAATTGACAATCTGTGTTAATACCCCAGATAATGTAAATATTTCTATAGTTATGTAAACCAAAAATCCTCCATTAACTTCACAACAAAGCTCCCTCTTGTGGAGTTAATGTGCAATATCAACACATTTTAGGATTCATTGTTACAGTTGATGATGTTGGCATCCTTCATGACTACAGTCTGGCCATGCTTCCCTGCCAGTTATGTGCTACATTACCACTTTATTGAGACAGTTAGCTATTACTGACTTATTAATTCTTTCAATTATTTAAATGACAGTCATTGCCATCACTGATTACCATTAGGATGCAAATACCTGTCAGGGACAAAGTTAGGAAAGTTGTAGACATGGGCAGAGCATTTTCTGAATGATCTATGCATCTCCTAGAGGACTAGGGATGCTAAATGATTGAGTCCAGAAGATTGCATGGTGCCCTCCGAGAAATACAAGGACTTCACCAAGGCCGGCATGGTGGACTGGGTGTTGACTACCTGCTCTTCCTACACATCTTCACACATCAGTTGTGATCTACGATGATAAGAATTAGTGGCACAAGGAGATCGGCACCATCACCGAGACCTCGCAAAGGATGATGACCACTCCAGAACCCGGATCTTTTTATTGCGGCCCTTTTTTATAAAGTTGAATCAGAATTGGGCCAATTACCTCAGTTCCTACAGCAACACAACAGAGATTCAGGCACTGGTGAGTATACCAGGCAAACAGAATTCACCAGGCAAGACAGTATGATTATCTGAAGATTAACTTATGGAATTTTAAAATTCCCTGATTACACCATACTTTTTCATACCTGGCCAGTCTTCCCATGAATTGATGATACAAAAAAAGGTCAACGACTTACTACTTTAAAGATGTAATTATTAAATTGTTTCATTATATAATCTGTGATCCCTGAAGTTTGGGGCCACCTTGTGTGACTCAAGCGTGACAGATGATCAAACTATATGATTATTTCACTATTCAAATCTGTCTTTTTCTTCTCCAGGGAAGAGTGGAGTCTGGATCCACCATGTTGGTGTTAAATTGTCTCTTGTGATTTCATTATTTCTTGATTTATTTAAATCAATGTTGATATCATTTGTTATCTCTCCAGGGGTGAATTATGAGAAATTATGTATTTATTCATTCATTTTTTATTCAAATCTATGATTAAGAACTCAATGTCTTTTCAGTATTGAGCAATCTTTTAGGCTTTACGAATAAAACACCATCCACTTGTTTAGTATTTACTCATTTGATTATGAAAATCTGTCAGTATGTATTCAGTGATCACTGGAGTTTTGAGGCTCCCTCATGGAGTCCATCTTGCCAGACCATCACATTATCTAATACTATAATTACTTATTTATCTGTGGAAATAGGAAATTAAATAATAATTCATCATTTAATTAACGTATTTAAATACAGGTAATGTTCTAGACCATAAGTCCCTTTTTGACTTTGGATCTCTTCAGTTTTGATCAATATTGTAGGAGTCACGTACAAAACACCATCCACTTGTTTAATTTTTATTCATTTAATTAAGAAGATCTGTCATTTTTTATTCAGTGATCACCTAGTTTTGAATCGCTTTGTGGGAGCTGTCATGCCAGACCATCACATCATCAAATACTACACTTACTTATTTAACTGTAAAATAGGGAAAATAAATAATAATTCATCATTTAGTTAATGTGTTTAAGGTAAAGATGATGTTATGGACCATAAGTCCCTTCTGGAGTCAGATTTGGGAGTTGATGATGTAACACCATTTCATTTCTTGATTATTTAGCTATTTCAATAGATCCTTTCATCAGCCATAGTTTTACGTAATTTGGTGCCATCATGTCAGAGTCAATATAAAACGTCTACTAATTAGTTATCAATTTAATTTTTAAATAAATCATGATTCCAGAAAGAAATCAGTCTGACTTCTCCATGTGGGATTTAAGTATGCACCACCATGTCATTATTCAATTATTCTTCATTATATCTTAATTATTTAAATCTATGACTATTTCCTTTTTCATGCTTATATAACTATAGGTTTGTTGTAGCTTGAGAGACTGGTAAATATGTATAACCCAAAAAAGAGCCCTGCATCGTTTTTGCGAGAAAATCAGTGAGGCTATAAATTTAGTCCATCATTGGGTATGCTAATTTTAGCATGTGGGAGGTGAACTAGAAAGTGACAGAAGGTTGGATCATAAAGATTGCCTGGCAACAATGCTTGAATTCTGTATCCTGGTATCATGGGCCAAATACCAGAGAGCAGCTTCGATAAAGTGTTATCATTGGACATGAAAAAGCTTCCAAGATAACTATCTCCTAAAACGCTTAATGTCAGCAACTCATTACCCTAACCAAGTCATAGCCAAATATCTGGAAGCTTGCCTACAGCTATTACTGGTTACCCAATTCAAGATTACCTGATATCGGAGAATATAATCTGTGGAAAAACTGGTCAAAGACTTCTGTATAAGAATGTTCTCTCTCCCAAGAAGTAACTATGGTTTAAAAGATAAGGAGACTCACAATTATTCATCAAAAGTTGAGTTTTCCATTGTTAACTTCCCCAAGAAGGCGAAAATCCATTTGTAAGTGTAGGCTTAGGGATCGTTAAAGATCTATTATTATGTGATCCATAATCAATTAATATCCCAGTGTCTGTCATTCTCTGTGCACTGCTTTTGATACCAATCTCCTATATGTGTCAATCACACAGCAGCCAAACCCATAATGGATGGTACCTGCATTATATAGGTAATCAAAAGTAAATAATTTGAAAGTCATGCATACTCAACTTTCATAGGATGGAACCAAACTCCAGTGATTGTCCAGGAGTAATACTTAGATAATTAAATATGCCACACATTTAACACCAGGGAGGAATGGACAGACTCCAGTAATGAAGGACATCATTTTCATTGATTTTAATAATTAATATAAAATGAAAAATATTTGAATGATGACATGGTAGTGCATAATTAAATCCCACATGGAGAAGTCAGACTGTTCTTTTCCTGGAATAATTATGTATATTAAAAACTTAAATTGCTAATTAATTAGTTGGAGTTTTATATTAACTTTGACAAGATGGGCACCAACCTCGTAAAACTATTTCTGATGCAATGGTCTATTTAAATAGCTAAATAGTCAAGTACTGAGATGATGTCACATCATCAACTCCAAAAATCTGACTCCAAACTATCTTACGGTCCAAAACATCACCTTTATTTTAAATATGTTAATTAAATGATGAATTAAGATTTAATTTCCTAATTTCACAGTTAAGTAAGTTTAGTATTACATGTTGTGTTGGTCTGGCATGATTGACTCCCATGAGGAGCCCCAAATCCATGTGATCCCTGAATAAATAATGACAGATTTTAATAATTTAAATGTAAAAATTAAACAAGTGGATGTTTTATATGTGACTTCTACAAGATTGCTCAAACCTGAAGAGATCATTGAGTTTTTAACCATAGATTTGAACAAAAAAAATGAATGAATGAGATAATTCCTCGTAATTCAGTCCTAGAGAGATAACAATGATATCCCCATTTATTAAATAAATAAATAATGAAATCACAAGAGACAATTAAGACCAACAAGGTGGTTCCAGACTCCACTCTTCCTGGAGTAGTAAAAGACAGATTTGAATAATGAAATAATCAGATAGTTAAATCATGTGTCACAATTGAGTCACACAAGGTGGCACCAAACTTCAGGGTTCACAGATTATATAATGAAACAATTTAATAATAGCAATTTTAAAAATGTAAGTAGTTGAACTTTTGTATCATCAATTCCTGGGCAGATATGGGAGACATGATAAACTATGCTGTCATCAGGGTTTTTAGAATTCCATAAGTTAATAATCAGATAACCATACTGTCTTGCCTGGTGAACACTGTCAGCCTGACATCATCCCCAGTGCCTGAATCTCTGTTGGGGTGTGGCAGTACCTGAGATGATGGGCCTATACCTGGCATAGCAGTAGTTGCTAAAATGTTGCTATCAGCTTAAAGATGGCTGCAGGAAAGGCATCACCGCAGAGCTGAGAGAGATGTTCTTTCATGTTCTGAGTCGTCATCCTTTTGCCAGGTCTTGGTGATGGTGCCGACCTCCTAGTGCCACTCCTTCTTCTCATGGTAGATCTCAAACCGATGTGAAGATGTGAAGGAAGAGTAGGTAGTCAACACCCAGGCCACCGTGCAGCCTTGGTGAAGTCCTTGTACTTCTCGGAGGGCACCGTGCAACCTTCTGGACTCAATCATCCAACATCCTTAGTAATCTGGGTGATGCATAGATCATTCAGAACCTGCTATTTCCATGTCTACAATCTTTTCTAACCATGTCCCTGACAGATATTTGCACCCAAATGATAATTGATGATGTCATTGTCCATCGTTTAAATAATTTAAATAATTAAATAACTGTCACAATAAAGAGGTGATGTAGCATTTTACTGGCAGGGAAGAATGGCCAGTCTCCAGTCATGAAGGACATAATCATCATCAATTGAAACAATGAATCATAAAATGTGATGATATTGCACATTAACAGCCCAAGAGGGAGATTTACAGGACTCCTTTATGGAATAGTGGAGTAATGGTTTGCTTAATTATACAAATATTTACATTATCTTGGGTATAACATGAATTGGCAATTAAAATACTTTTATTATGTAATTAGATGATCTGTGGCACTTGACCCCACAAGGTAGGATGAAATTCCAGGTGTCATGGATGATATAATCATTGTTTTTTATAACTAAATAGTCAAATAATGGATGTCACATAATCCACTTCCCTAAGGTGGCTACAAACCAGACTTGTAAACAATGCTGGCATCATTTATTTAAATAATTTAATCACATAATTAATATTTAGATGGTCTAAAATACTTGAGTCCCACATTGTTGAACAATAATCCACTGATCATTGATTATCTAGTGTCCTATTTTAATAATTAAATAATACCATAATCAGATGATGAAATGGTCTGCCATAGTCGACACAACTTGTCTCTCACTTGAGTCCCAAAAGATTGTGTGAAACTCCTGCTTCATCCCTTAGTTCTTCACAGAGTTGAATAATAAAAATGCTGAAACTACATGTGTATGCAAGGTTTTAGGTGTCTCATTTTTAATGTTGGACTGCTGCCACAAAAGAGATGAACTGCAATCCAAATATCCCTCAGTCTACTTCTAACAAATGGATTATCACCTTCCTGAAGAAAGTTAACAATGGAAAACTCACCTTTTGATGAATAATTGTGAGTCTTATTGTCTTTTAATCAATAGTTGTACTTCTTAGGAGAGATAGCATTCATAGGCAGAAGTCTTTGAACTGTTTCTCCACAAACTATAAAATCTTATATTGGGTAGGCAAACTTCCAGAGATTTGGCTATGACTTGGTTAGGGGAAACCAATGTTTCATTACAAATTTTAGGAGATAGTTATCTTGGGAGAATATAATCTCCCCATAATAACACCTAAAATATCTCCATCTAATATGGTATCTCTTTTGTTGTTCTCTCTTCTTTCCAAAACTCAGTCTTCTTGATGTCTCTTATTCTCCTCTCCCATCTTCTTCTCCTTTTCTCCTAACTCTTCCTCCTTTTAGCCCATGCTCCCAAATTCTCTGCAGACCTTGTTCCTTTCCCACTACTCTGAGGAGGCAATGATAGGCCTTTTTTTGGGTGAAGTGTGAACTGAGGTGAATCCAGTGGAATGTCCCCATTTACACCCTAGTGCAGTGCTTTTAATGGTGCTACCTAACACTGGCAGGACTGGAACCAGCATCTCTCCACATGCAGCTCAATGTTAATGCTGAGGCTTTACACAAAGTGATGCTCTACAGAATGGCACCTAAGGGGAACTTGTAAACCACACCTCCTCCAAAGCAATCCCACCAACTCCTGAATCCTTCCTCCCCCCATATCATTCCTGGCAAGAAGGAAGAAGCCTTTACTTAAAACAACCCTGGCATACCCACAGAGCCTAGATTGTTGCATGGAAACCCTACTGGCTTCTGTATCTATACAAAGAGTTTAATATATTTGGTAGCCCTGATCCAAACACTGCCCCCAAGTTCTTTGCATTTTCTGCCCATTTAGTCCTGTTACTCAGCCAATCAGAGCTTCAAACATAGCCACCAGTATAGGGGAGGGGTTCTCCCCCAGCTTTATATACAGTGCCTTTGGTACAGAGCATAAAACCAGGTGGAGAAGCTGAGTGATGTCTCTTTACTCCCATTATCTCTTTCATCTCCCTCTCTCTCATGATTTCTTCTTGGGTTGCAGATTACATTTGTGATCTGTGAAACATTTGTCACTTATCTTGTGTCTAGTGAACTTAGTAAGACCCAGTTCAACAAAATCCATTTTGTTTGTTGAAAATAAAGTTTGAAGGCTAAAATCTCCATCAAAATGTTTGCATGATTTTGATTTTCTTTCATGAGTTCTTCCCATCACTTCATATCAAGATGATAAACAAAGGATGTCTGATATGTACAGGGTTAGAGATGCGGACAAGAAAATATATGGAAAGTTCATTGCCAGAACATTCTGTATTTCCTGCTTCAAGAATAACTCAAGGGTCTAACATTCTTGGGAACAAGTGTGATCAGACACAAAATCCATGCACTGGCATCACATAATTGACATTAAACGAACTCTTTAACGAAACATGTTTTCACCTGTGAATATTTAATATTGTGAGTTTCCTACAATATGAATTGCTTTATGTTATGCAAAGGAAATGTGTAGGATTGGAATTAAGGACATCAATCATTTCAATGAGGTTTTCTATGTTGTTAAAGTAATGAGTGTGTTGGGAGCCAGCCTTGAGTCACATAATCTTGCAGAATTACTTACACCTTAAAACGTTAATTGAGCCTTATCTTGCTAAAACAGAAAACTCCTTAGCAAATAGTCTGTTCCACTCACCGTAGGAACTGAGATGCACCATACACCAGGAACTGAGAAAAGCAGATGTTCATGGTCTGATGTTTATGGCCTGGGACAACCAGAGCCCCAGAGTCGGGCACAGTTACCCTCCCCAATTGCTCCCACTTTGCTTTAAAAAATCCTCTTTTTGCCTAATAAACTTAGGGCCTTGACAAGCATTGCTTGGTCTTGTTCCTTCTTCTCTCCCATTATTTTTGGGTTCTAGCCCACCTCAACCCACAAATAACTAGGCCCTGCTGGTGGGAGCAATTGATGCTCAACATCCTGCTTGAGGGGAGGGCTTTCAAAAACCAGTCCCCCAACCCTGAAGAAAGTCGGTAGTGGGCACAGAGAAGAGTGCAGGACCTGCAGACCTGTGAGCTGCAACAAGGCTATTTGGAATCCGTCCTCAATGCTCATGATCACGCTGATTTCTGGTGAGTTCCCACCATTCTGTTCAGTAATAATAGTCAATATTTGTCGAAGGGACTTCAAGGCTTCCTTTCGAGAAACAGGAATTAGACTTTTCGTATAAAGAGTTAGCAAGTTTCTTTGCTTTTGTTTCTAAAAATTGTCCAGGTTATTCTTGAAGGACCAGATATTCACCCCCTGATATGGCAAAATGTGGGTGAGGATCTTAATAGACTACTTAAGGAGGCTCTAAACATTAGGGACTACTGCTGAGGCAACACCCAGCCAGGTGTATGGAAAAATTGATACAGCCTGTCAGAAACTGCTGAATTTATTGAAATTTGTTCAGATTTTGAATGCTCATAATTTAAGGGTTATCTAAGCAGCCATATTATAAGTGGTTTCACTTAAGGATGTTTTATTTCAACAAAATAATCTTGTTCTAAAGAAATGGAGAGCTGAAAATGTATGTATGCTATCTATGTATGGTATGACCACAAAAGTGGGTGTCTGAAGAGTGATTGTGAATATGTGAATGTGTGAATCCCAACAATAGGTACTACTTGAATTGCTTGGGATATACAAAACCAAACAAAACAAAAAAACAAAAACAAAAAAACAAACAAACAAACAAACCAAAAACAGTACACAGAGAGAGAGACATCAGGTCATGTCTTAATTTAAAGGGTTGGAGATCTGCATCTCCCATAACCGTCTTGCAGAGTGAAACAATAGGAAATGGTCAAAGCCAGAATGGCCCGAGAGCCAGAGCAATCGGTAAAGGGGATGTCTCAGAAGAGTTTAACAGAGGAGAGAATAAAGAAATCTTCCTAAATTTTGGTGGTTAAAAAAGAAATTGAAAGAATGGAGTTTGATATAAGATTTGAGAAAAGCTACTAAAAGGAGGCCTCTGGAAACTGCAGGCTCTGTTAGGCCCCACCCAGAGATATGTCAGTGAAAATGCAAATGAGACCTTTTCAGCTATTGAGAAAAAGCCTCTGGGAACTGTGGACCCTGTAGCCCCTCCCCACCCCCACCCCACCCCTGCACCTAGAAAGGTGTCAGTGAAAATGCAAATGAGACCAGGTGAGCTAACGAAAGCTTTATAGGTCAAAGTAGAAAGTTTTCAAAAGTATTTGGGACTTATGTTACATCCTAAAGAAATTAGGCCTCAACGATTAGAAATTAGAAAAGATAGCTTATAATCATTGAATGATTTTCAGAAGTTATTTAGAAATATTGTAATGGTTGCATCCTTTTAAGAAGCACCACTGGTGATTTGAAACCTTAAAGCAAATCCTGAAAGGAGATAGTGATCCCAATTCACCAAGACAGCTAACAGAAGAGAGTAGACAAGTTCTCTTACAATTGGAGAATGCAATCCAGCATCAGCAGATATGCTGTAATGACTATGCAAGACCATGGGAGGCTTATGTCCTTCCACACAGCACAGCCAGAATTCTTTCTGTCTTATGGCAAAGGCGACTATTGTTATGGTGGCATTTACCTGTTTCCTCAGTTAAAGTGTTAAATCCTTATTTTAAAGCAGTAGCTTGTATGGTACAAAATGCTGTATTTAGACTAAGAGATATTTTGCCAGATAACTAAGCATAATACATGTTCCCTATACCAAATATTAAGTTAATAGTTATTTCTAAATTGTTACAACCAGCAATTAACAGGCAAAGAATGTTTTACTTAGATGGTGAGTAGTTACCTCCCCTTTCTGAGAGTGGGCTCAGGGGCCAGCCCTGGCACTCCTGATTTAAGGACTTAATTTTCTTTTATCATTAGAAGTTTTCTTGCTGTATATATTTAGGGCCTAAGTTTTCAAGCTTTTATTATTTATAATTTTTGGTCCATCAGGTTTGCTCAGTTTTTGGAAAAATTTGATAATCAGTTCATAGACATTACAATTTGTACTAATACATCCTTTGTATTCCCTAAAATTGTAAAGAGTAATCCTGTTTTAAAAAATGCTATGTTAGTTTCTCCTGATAGTTGTTCTGATGGAAAAGCAGCTTATGTTATTTATTGATGGGAATAGAATATGTAGTACAGACAGATCCAGCGTAAGCTCAGATAGTTGAGTTACAAGCTATTGCAATCTTTTTTCAGCTTCTAATGAAAGATTCATCTATACTGATAGTCATTATATTTTCAGAGCTCTTCAAGTTATAGAGACGGTTCCATACATTGAAAGTGATAATCAGGTTAAATTACTGTTTGAGCATAGTGTCATTCATCAAATAAAGGCATATTGCTTTGTGGGTCATATAAGAGCTCATTCAAACCTTCCCGTTATACTGGTAAAAGTAATGAGTCAGATGACAGTCCCTTTATCTTAGGTAGAATTAGCTCAGCAGTCACATAGCTTTCATCATCAAAATAGTAATAGTATAATGAAACAGTTTGGTTTAAGTAGAAAGATGCTGAAGGCCATTCAGGTTACTTCCAGCCCTATATCCTGCCTGTACTTTCCCTAAATTGTGGGGATTGGGCCCTTGCAAGAGATGGGAGTTGTCCTTATTACCCAACCCCCACCCAAGGCATTCTGCCAAGAGACAAAGCTCTCCAAATGATATGTAAAATGGGCTGGGACAAACAACAAGTGACAGGTAAGCTGGAGCAAGGAAAATTTTGCTCTGTGGCCACACTCCCATTAGACACTCAAGGAGATAGAAAATGATTTAGCCATTTTAAGGGAGGGTTGCTTTGCACTGCCAGCCCCCGTTCCCATTGCATGGATTTCTGACATCCAATGTGGATGGAACAATGACTTGAACCGCAGAAATACTTCTTGTGGCTTCCCATCTAGTTAAAAAACTACTGGAGGGAAGACATGTGATCCCCTCCACCTCCTGAAATTCCCCTATATTTGTGATTGAAAAGGCTTCAGGAACATGCAAGTGATGTGTGCCCACAATATTTACCAGTAACTAATACAGGAGTAAATCCTCAGCCCTGCTTCCTAATCATTTATGCCAAATGGATGTTACCCATATTGCAAAATTTGGCAGATTATAGTATGTTCATTTAACAGTTGATACATATTCAGGCTTCTTAATGGCCACTGTAAAAACTGGAGAAGCCATTAAGCATGTGATAAGTCACTGTTTAAAATGTTTTGCTTACATGGAGTTCCAAAAATTATAAAGACAGACAATGGTCCTGGATATACTAATAATGCGTTCAATGTTTTGTGCCCAATAAAAATAAATCATATAACAGGCATTTCTTATAATACTCAAGAGCAAAGAATTGTGGAGTATCCTCATAGCTCCTTAAAATGCAACTTATTAGAGAAGGGATTCATGTCCCAGTCTCCACAGGATTCTAAATCATGCACTCTTCATTTTAAATTTTTTGGAATATGGATATCTATCAGCAATCTGTGGCAGACAGATTCTAATATGATGGAACTCAAGAGACATTTACTCAAGTCAAATGGAAAGATCCATGCACGACATTATGGAAAGAACCCAACCCTGTCCTAATATGGGGTTGAGGGGGGCTTGGCAAATTTGTGTTTTCTGGCAGGAAGAAGATGAGGCCCAGTGACTGCCAGACTATTTGGTGAGATGTGTGGAACAGAGGAAAACCAGCCCTGAGACCTTGGAAGCATAACTACCCCCCGCTTCTGGCTCTCTTCAGGGGTCATTCTCTAGAACAGGCAAGGCTTAAACCTATGGTATTTACAACAAGGAGGAATTTGTGCAGCACTCAAAGAGGAATGTTTCTTTTATGCTGGTAAGAGTGTCTTAGTGAAAGACAGCTTAGATATAGTACAGAAAAGTCTTGAGGAATGTAAAGGATAGTGAGGACAGACCGAGTCCTGGTATAAAAATTGGTTTTCCACCTCCCCGGCTTTCTCCCTGCTTCCTTCTTTCCTGGGACAATTTGTAGGATTATTGCTGACATTTGGGCGTAGGGCATTCCAGAAATTAACTTGATTGATCAAAACTCAAATTATACCATGATTGAAAACCTATTTCTTTACACTACCATCAGCTTTTGGTAAAGGAATAGAACCCGCTGAGGAACTTTTGAGGATGGTGACAATGCCACTTGGATCCCCCTAGACAAGGACTTGATTTCACAGGACTTGAACAACAGAGGACCTGTTCCCTCAAATATGGAGATGTCAATGACAGAAATATCATGGTGTCACAAATCAGATGCAGGCCCTCCCTATTTGGCTGTAGTTCCCTCAATGAAGGGAGTAGCAAAGGGCCCTCTCTCAGGATCCCACCCTCTTGCCTGAGTTTCTTGCCTGATTTTTGACCATGTCCTTGAGTCCTGAAGGTGCATGCACCCTATGAGCCTAAGTCAGAGGTCCTACCCATTCGCCACATAGTGACAAGCACATCCCCAGGGTATCGATTGTGGGAGCCCACCACATAGCTTAAGACAGACCCTCCAGAAAAAAATAATAAAATAGGGGAGATGTTGGGAGCTGCACTCGAGTCACAGCCAGCCTTGAGTCACATACTCTTGTAGAATTACTTACAACTTAAAACTCTATTTGAGCCTTATCTTGGTAAAACAGAAAATTGGCTTAACAAGCAGTCTGTTCCACTCACCCCAGGAACTGAGATGAACCAGACTACAGGAACTGAGATACAGATGTTTATGGTCTGATATTTATAACCTGGGATGATTACCAGAGCCCCAGATTCGAAAAGTTAGCCTTCCCAATCCCTCCCAGCTTTGCTTTAAAAACCCTCTTTCTGGATCTAATGGGCACCCAGACTGATAACTGGGAAACCAGTATGGGACTGACACAGGCCACCCTGAAGATGGGTCTCAACCAGAAGGACGGAGCAGTCTAAGTGACCTCAGACAATGGAGCCAGGATGTATCCCTGGTGCACAAAAGGGAACACATCCCCCATGGACAGATAACTGCCTTAACCTAGAGACAAGAGAGAAGCCCTAGTCCCTACTTCAAATGACCTGTCAGATCTACATGACCCCAACTGATGGCATTCCCCCACATATGGAATTGGGGGAGGGATGGGAGGGGGAGGGTGGTTAGAGAGCATGGTGATAGGGCAGAGGGTGTAAAAGGGAAAAAAGGAGGAGCGAGGAATGGAGGAGGGATGGAGGGAGGGAGAGGGAACTGGGATTAACATGTAAAATAATAAATTAAATTACCAAAAAAAAAAAAAAATGCTTTCACCCAAAATTTAAGTTGAAGAACAAGTTACTGGGGTAAAGGATTTCTATTTTTTGTTTCCACAGAAAATGAAAAGTTGTGATTCCTTCCAGACTAATGTGGTTTGATCAAGCCAGACCACCTAAAAAGAGGACTTAGGTGATCCTACTTTCAAAACAGTTGGATAAAGCAGCCTACAGTCTGCAGCCAGGATTTGTGAAACTTCTTCGAATCTCCCATGACAGTGCCCCTTACCAGCAGGAAGTAGTTTGGAAAACAACGCCCAAATTCACAAACCTTGCCTATAAATGGTTGTTTTTGTTTAAATGGACTTGGTTATATAAAATAAAGAAAAAATAAGACAAAAGACACACACAAAAAAGAGAAATTCTTAACAAACTAGTGAGACAATGTATGATAAAAAAGATTTATGTATAGGAAGAGTTTGAAGAAGATATGAGCAGATGGAAAGATTTCCAATACTCATGATCAATAGCATTAAGCCAGTCAAAAGGACATCCCACTAACAACAATTTACAATTCACCAAAATACCCATAAAAATTACAGCACACTTCATCAAAGACTTATAAAGTAGAGTTTGAAACTTCATATGAATAACAAAAAATATAGGTGAAACATCCGTTAAGGAATACCATGGCACTGTCAGGGAAAACAGACATGTTCAACAATGGAATGGAATTAAAGACTCTAGCATCTATCAAAACACAGGTGCACACTTGATTTCTGATAAGGAAATTAAGAAATACAAAATGGGAAAAAACACAGCACCTTCAACAAATTGTACCAGTGAAACTGAATTTTTGCATGAAGAATTGAAATAGATTCATATAGATCCCCCTGCACAACACCCAAGTCAAGCGTGGGAAAGTCCCCAACGGAAAATTAGACACACTGAAGCAGAAACAAGACCAAGTGGGGAAAGCCTTGAATACATTGGCACAGGGGACAACTTTCTGAATAGAAAACAATTAATAAATGGGACAACCATGAAAACTGCAAGGATCGTGTAAGACCAAGGACACTCTATCAGGCAAAAGGTCAGCTTAAGAAATGGGGGAAAATTTTAAACAACTCCACATCCAGTAGAGGTGAAATAAAGAACTAAAAAATTCTAAACGTTGTATGTGAAAAATGTTTTCTGTATAATATGAATTTGTTTTTATCAGTCGTTAAAACCGAGCTCAAAATACTATTGCAGGGCATGAAGAGATTGGTGGCGGCACCAAACTAGGATAATTCAGGAAAAAAGGGGTGGAGTCAGAGAAGTCATGGACCAGACAAAAAGGTAGCAAGAGAAGATGAACAAGCTAATGTCATGAACCCTGGGCATCACATAAACTAATAGAAATGGGTTAATTTAAGTTAGAAGAGCTAGTTGGTAATAAGCTAGAGCCATGTATAATTGATATAAGCCCTCAGTGTCTTTATTGGAGAGCTGCAGGTAGAAAAAAAACACCTGCCTACATTTAAAAATGTAAATAATCCAAATAAAAAATGGCATATGTATGTAAGCCAAGATTTCTGAGCAGATATATGACAAGTAGCTAAGAAACAGTTAAAGGAATGTTTGACACAATTAGCTATCAGAGAATTCCAAATGAAAACTACTTTTTGATTCCATCTTACAACTTTGAGAATGGTAAATATTAAACATGTAAGTGACAGCTCATGCTGGTAAGGAAGGTAAGCAAGGACAACAAGCCTCCACTCCTTTTAAAAGTGCAATTTAATACAGCCTTTAAGGAAATAAGTATCATCATTCTTCAGAAAACTGAGAGTATATTTATGTCAATGTCCAGCTGTACCACCCTTAGTCATAAACCCAAAAGTTGTTCCCTTCTACCACAATGAACACCAAGGTTTTATCCATTATAACCATAAACTGGAAAGAACCATGTATTCCCTTAACTGGAGAACTGATTTTAAAAGAAATGGGGTACATTTACACAATATGATATATACTCAACTGTAAAAGCTCTGGCATAAAAAAAATGATTGCCTCATTTCTCAAGGCTAATGTCAACCCACCACAAAAGCAGGGAATCTGAACTCCCTCCTTACCCCCTCCCTTTTGTTCTATTACCACCACTGCCTTACAGTTGGTAAGTGAACACCATTCATACACAGGTCCATCTTCATGGGTAAGTCCACCATAAATGCTGGAGGGATTGGAAGTAGCAGGTTCACTGTGGTATTTTTTTTTCTTTTCACACAATACTCAATGTCCTGCCTGGACGCAATGTAAACTGTCTTCCCGGGATTAATCAGCTGTATAAAATTACAAAACAACTCCTCAATTAGATAGTGTGAGGCAAGCCTGAGCCCTAGGACCCATTAATCTAAACAACTGGTTCCCAAGTTTCCTAATGCTGTGTCACTGTAACACAGTTAGTTCTTCCTGTTCTGGCAACCAAACAACTATAAAATAGCTGTCACTACTACCTCCTAACTATAATTTTGTTACTATTATGAATCATAAACATCTGTGTTTTCTGACTCTAAACATCAATACAGGAGATCACCCTAATTGGAAACTGAACACCGAGTAGTGAAAGCTTCCTCCCTACATTGCACACACAAGCAATTCTGTGTTGTCATTCACATGGAAGGAATGAATACATGTGGGAAAATAACCCAGAAAGCCACTCAACCTACACCATCATGCCCTTCTTTTAATGGGAGACCCATGAATCTCACTGCCTTAAGCTGCAAGTTTAATCTCACCATTGCCTAGAGTGTTTTTCCCTGAAGTGTATACAGTGCACTGTTTTTCTTCTTAGGTTCTGAAACAAGAAGCCATGCTCCACATGAAAATCCTTTATGATTTTTTTTTTTTTTTTTGGTCAGGGCCTTGGACACAGCCTTATGTTGTATAGACTGGTAATTTTAGAACTTCGATGCTACAGACTAGCAATCCAAGAATTAAGGTTGTTTAGTCAAGAAGATAATGAGGGCAATGACTTGTTATGCTACAGACAGGGTTCAAGTGACATCAATCAATAAACCTGGCCTTTCCTCCCATCCGCTTTTCAGAAAAAACCTGAGATATACTGTTCTAGAATAAATTAAACTTTAACTTACAACAGGATTTATTGTTTGGTTCAACCTGTTATGAACCTTGAACAGCACTTTAGAGGACTGTTCTTTGATGTTCAGTTGGCATTTCACTGGTTGTAAAATCAGGATTTTCTCTTTCATTATGGAAATGCAGCTCAAATGCTTTTAATCCTGATGAAAAAACATTTAGATCTTAACATATCAATTTCTAATAGGTGGTTAGCATATAGGTTAAAGAATTCTGGGCTATTCAGGAAGCAGCCCTAAATTATCTAAATTATACTTTATGTGACTTAATGTCTCTCCTAAGATATGGTATGTTTTTATGTCATTTGTTATACTCTACAAAACACTTTAGTAGTGGATTAATGCTGTCCATAAGAGATACAATTTACAAGCTCAATACAATTAACTCCAGATAAATCCTGAACCTAAATGTTAAATATTAAAAGTTCAGAACTTGAACATACTAGAGATGAGCTCTTCTGAATTGGGCACATATGTCTTCCATGCTGACAATCCAGCACACAGTTATCAGCAATTCAAAGGAATGTCAAAATCAGGCATATTCTATTCACAGTCTGACAAGATGCTCTTCCATTACACTATGAACAGGGCAAATTCCAACAGTGTGATGTGATCAAAGTCTGTTCCCCTGCCCAGTGGAATGCAAGGAAGAAAAAGGACAAGCAGATATAGGATGCACATCACTAGGCAAGAAGCAGCACAACCAGTTTCTGGCTGCTGGTTCCCACCCAGTTGGGGAAGGAACAGCTCCCCGGGGCTCAGCATCAGCTGCTGCAATTCTCAATCTAGGAACATTATAATCACACACACCTTTCCAAGCCACTCCTTCCCTTCTGGGACAGTGGGTCCTATATTACCATGGGAGGTTGTGGGCTTTCAAGCACTCAACCCACAGCAGAGCCCAAAGAAAAGTGCACACAAAACATTAGAATTCCTCACAAGTGGAACTAAAGCAGAACTCTGGGTCCTAGAAGAATCCTCCCTCAGTTAAACAGATCTTCCTGAGTCTCTGATTGGCTAAGTAGACATGAGCGACAGGATATGGTGAGTAGAAAGTACAAGATAGCATGTTTCAAAGTCCTGTTTTTCATGTGAAAAAGAGATTTATCCAAGATTGATTGCAGAATTGTGCCACATCCAAGAGCAAGTCCCTTGATAATGTGAACCAATGGATTTGGTAATTAAAGGAATTATAAAAATGATGAAGGAGGCTAATCAGAAAAATAATCCACAAGAGGAATACAGTGTAACTCAAGAACTTAATGAACAAAATCAACAGGGCATTTAGGACTGACAACCACAATCCCAACTTGGAAATTCATGAAATTACTAAAGCCACCACCTTCTGATAATTTCCAGTTGCATGGTAAATCCAGCAACTGATTGCCTACCATTTCCTGCTATAGTGTACACAAGAAAGTATTCCTCCTATTTGGATTTGAATGCAGGAGACATGTTCCACAAGAATTCCTTACTGGTAACTGCAATTGCTAGTTGACTAAAGGACTCAAAATTGTAATTGGAAAACTCAGAGGTGGTACAGCCAATTAATTTAAAGTTTAAATTTGCAAATTAAGACTAAGTAAGTTCATTGACCTAGAAAACCATAAAGCTAGGAACCAAACACAGCTGCATCAACAAAAGAGTGCTGTCTCAGAAACATTTTCTGTAATTGTAGAGATATAACTGTTATAGCCTTAATATGTCTTCCCAGGAAGAATTCACTCCACATATTTAAATGATTAATGAACCCTAGTATTTTTAAGAATGAGCTAATCTCAAAGAGGTGATGTTGTGGAAATTTATTTAAGTTATCTTAATTTTCTTATGCCATGGAACATATATTAAATGATGATGGGAAAGATGATTTACATTCTTTACTGTGGAGTTAGTTTAGCTCTGTGAAGCTGTGGTAATTTGCATGTGTAGAGCACCTGATGGTCTAATAAAGTACTGACTGACCAATAACAAGGCAGAGGAAAGGATAGGCAGGGCCGAAGGCAGAGGGAATAAATATGAGAAGTTCAGCAGGGGACATGAAGGAATAAGAAAAGCAAGGCACATCCACATAGTCTAAAACAGAGCAAGAGTGAAAGTAAGATACACAGAAGTAAGGAATAGAAAAATCCCAGAGGCTAAAGGTAGATGGGGAAATTTAAAGATAAGAAAACTAGCTAGAAACAAGCCACGCTAAGGAAGGGCAGGTATCACAAATGAGAATATTCCTCTGTGTGTGATTTATTTGGCAGCAGGGTGGGGAAGATGCCTAAAAGACCAAGTAGAAAAAATATCTGCAAGAAGAAGACAATCTAGAACAGATATTCCATCCCATGCATGATACTATACTTTAAGTCTCTTTTTAGAACAGGCCCAAGCACATACTTCAAGCAATTTAAATAGGGACAGCAGAATGCAAGTGCAGCCACTAAGACAGATGAAGACTTACACAGAAAAATCTATCTCTTGGACCATAAATTACAACATACAGTATAAAATTTCTCAATATTTTTAAAGATGTATCAGAGTCAATGAATCTCACATACAAAGGACAGAAGACACAAATACAGAAAACATCAAGGACAATTCACACATCTGCACCTCCTGGACTCTGTTCTTAGACAACCAGTCCTTGTGAGCTATTTCAACTCAGAATATGGCTAAGTTTAACCTCTGAACATGATGCCTCACAGGAAGGTCACGTTTGCTTCATGCAGGACCAGGGAGTTAATCTTAACCAGGTCTACCTGATGTCTAGACAGGGCTGTGACACGATTGTAGAGAATTTCATTTTTAATTTTTTTTTTTATTTAATGTATATGGCTGTTTGCCTCCAGCCACCTGGGCACAGTACCTGTAAAGGCTGGGGTAGGGAGCATCTCCTTGAAACTCAAGTTACAGAAGATGGCTATATGTTATGGTTTCTGGAAATGGTACTTGTGTCCTTTGAATAACAACGAAAGCTCTTGAGTACTAAGCTATATTTCTAGTCATTTTCATATTTAAAATGTATTCTCATAACTTTTATTTAAAATGTATTATAACAATTTACAGCCTCCCGACTTTCTCCAACCCTTCCCATATGCTTCCCAAATTCCTTTCTTGTTAAGCACTTCTGAATATGGATGCCCAAACATACAAATAAAACCAATACAGTCCACTTGTCTGGTTATGTATATATCATTTTAGGACTGAACATGTGGTTTTGCATATGCAATTAGGGAGCTCATTATTGCCTGTGGATAATTCTTCCAAATCAGGGAAATTCTCTCTGAGCACTATGCATCTGGACACAAAAATGATCTGGGATACCTTAGTCAGGAAATATTAACAAGAATAAGTAGATGGGTGGTAAATATCCTAGCTAACAATTGCTGGTGACAATGCCCTGAATTCCTAGAGGTTTGGGGAAGATTATGGACACTGTTCTTGAACGAAGAATATCCCCTATTTGTTCTTTTGGTCTTCCCACCATACCCCATGGACAATTTTTATCTTGGATGACTTTGAAATCCTGAAACACACACCTACACTTTCTAAGTACACTATTCTCACAGGCCACTGCCACCATGGGATAAGGTGGATTCAGCTTTCCATAGCGATACATTCATTTATCTCTGTCAGCCTGGGTTTCACCATGTGCAGAATAAGGCAGTATTTTTCCTGATCTTTGATGAGTCAAAACAGACTCAATGGTGAGGGGGAAGATAATATTTCTCATATTTGAAAATCAGTTGACTTTGATGCAAAAAGATATATTTGATGAGAAATTTCTTCTGTTGCTTGGCTGACCACCAGGCACTGTGTCCTGGATAACCGAACTGGCAAGGGTCAGTCTCTCATCCTCAGTAGGCCAATTAATTGAATCAACATATCTAGTGACAGGCATTCTGTTGTCACGATTGAACAGATCTCTCTGATATCCTAGGAAATCTTCATCTATATCGGTGTGTTCTGGGCCAGGTTGGGAGTCATAGTGACATTATTCTTAAAAAGAAGAGAAAAATAATACAAAAGGAAAATGACAAAATAATGAAATCTTAAATCATATTTATTTTGTTTGACTAATTTTGAAAAATAAAGAAAATATATGTTTAATAATGCACCTAAGAGGTCGAAACAGACTTTGAAAGAAGACAAATATATGCAAAACTAAATAATATAACTAAGCCAGATAGTGAATATTCCCATATTTAAAAACCCTCCCACATTGTCAGTTCCTGAGTCTTGAGTCTTTTTTCACAATGAGGTTCCTGAGGAAATTAGAATTTCAAGATCCCAATGTTCACAAGTTGCAGACCAAAATAGATCCCATAAAGTTGATATCCAGTCTACAGACAATTGCCATTGTCTGAAAACCTGCAGTTACATTACAGACACACATATATAACAGATATTTTTGCTTTGATTTCAGTAACTTTCTTTTTCTTTTTTTTTATTTTTTGAAGGTATTACTTCCTTTATTTATAGACTTTAGTGAAGAAAGTAAAAACAAACTTGGGCTCTGAGGACAGATGACATTTACATTATGATTTCTGTTTTAGGTACGTGATGGCTCCACCTGCTGGCTAACTAACAGTCTATGGTAATTCAGGATAAGAAAAGCACATATTCTGTTCTCAATAAATGCAGGTGTGAGTACTAGAAAAGACACGTTTAGGAGTGCAAGAGACTTCTTTATTAAATTTGAAATGCTTTTTAATAGGTTTGAGCCAAGTCAAATCACTGAATAATGCTATTTTAATTTAAAATTCCCTAAAGTTTAAATTAAAAAATTCATTACACTATGGATAGGACTAATGCTGTAACCCCAAAAAATTCTTCTTAAAATTGAACAAATCTTTCTGTACTAGATAACTTAAGAGAAATTGCTGGATATTTGTAATAATGATCATTTCTAACTTGAGGTTAACAAATTGATTTA